>NC_079189.1:441109452-441227707 GCF_029499605.1 Hyla sarda
GCTTCATATGTGGCCACTGGAGTCCCCTTCCACACAGAGATCTTGCGCTTCCCCACATTCCATTAGAGGATGTCCCAGAGATGCTCAATAGGGTTAAGGTATGTTGACATGCTTGCCCAGTCCATCACCTTTACCCATAGATTCTTTAGCAAGGCAATGGTCATCTTTGAGGTGTGTTTGGGGTCATTATCATGTTGAAATACTGCCCTGCGGCCCAGTCTTCAAAGGGAGGGGATTGGTCTCTGCTTAAATATGTCATAGTAAATGTCGGCATTCATGTTTCCCTCAATGATCTGTAGCTCCCCAATGCCAGCAGCACTCACAGGCATAGACCATGAGTACCAAGACACACTGTCTTTGCACTCCTCACCTGGTTGTGGCCACACATGCTTGACACCATCTGAACCAAATAAGTTTATCTTGGACTTGTTCCAGTTAACCATGGCCTTAGTCTGCTTGTCTTTAGCAAACTGTTTGCTGGCTTTCTTGTGTCCTTCAGGAGACTTTCTTCTGGGGCAACAGCCATGCAGAGAAATTTGATGGTGTATGGTCTGAGCACTGACAGACTGACCCCCCCACCTTCTCCCCCCCGTTTAACCTCTGCAGCAATGCTGGCAGCACTCATATGTCTATTTCCCAAAGACAACCTCTGGATATGCCGCTGAGCATGTGCTATCAACTTCTTTGGTCGCCGATGGCAAGGCCTGTTCGGAGTGTCACCTGTCCTGTGAAAGCATTCTATGGTCTTGCCTACTGTCCTGGCAATCTTCTTATAGCCTAGGTCATGTTTATGTACAGCAATTCTTTTTTTTTCTAGAACTCCCTAGAGTTCTTTTGTCATGAGGTGCCATGTTGAACTTCCAGTGACCAGTATTAGAGAGTGTGTGAGCAATAATACCAAGTTTAAGACACCTGCTGCCAATTTACACCTGAACCTTGTAACACTAACAAGTCACATGACACCAGGGAGGGGAAATGACTAATTGGGCCCAATTAGGACATTTAGGACATTTCCACTTTTACTCACTTTATTGCCAGGATTTAGACGTTAATGGCTACATGTTGAGTTCTGAGAAGCCGACAACATTAAACACTGTTATACACGCTGTGAACTCAAATTGTAGATACAAAGTTATAATAAAAATATTTACAAAAATGTGAAGTAAGATACTGTATGTTCCTGTACACCTGTTCCTGAAAGTGTGGTTATTTGTTTGTGTATTCCAATTAAATTTTCATTCTTGCATTGATGCCGTTTGCTGCCTTAAAGGGGTACTCCGGTGGTAAATTTTTTTGACTATATGGCGTCTTCTTTGTAAGTTTCGTTTTTTTTGCAATATACATATGTTATATGTTTTGGCAGCATGTGTGTGTTTTTCTTACCTATTTGTTGGGCAGGAAGTTCTGTAGTTCAGAGGGTTTTCTTTTACTGTTGTCCACAGTTCTGAGTCTGTTGTGGACAAGATGTCACAGCTTTTTTTTTTTTTTTCTGTCTGCAAGAGAAAAATAAGCCACGCCCCTCATCTCATCCAGCTGAGTACACAGCTCCTCACCTCCCCTCCCCCTGCTCTGTATTCTAAGGACGCAGGTCTGCACAGGAGAAGGACCTCACAGAGAAGATAAGTGTTATCTGAAGGGGAGGATGAGAAGGTGCACGGGCTGGGGATGTATGGAGTGCAGGGGAATAAATCTCATACTGGGAATGATCTCTATATGTGAAGGGGGGAGGGGGGGACTCCTGAATGACACATGCTGGGAGTTGTACTCCCTGTTGTGTGTGTGTGTATGCTAGTGTTTACAAACCAGTGTGCCTCCAGCTGTTGCAAAACTACAACTCCCAGCATGCCCTGACAGACTTTGATTTGCAACAGCCTGAGGCACACTGGTTGGGAAACACTGTTCTAGCCTATTCAGCATACACATCATGGTATACCAGTGTTTCTCAACCAGTGTGCATCCAGCTGTTTGCAAAACTTAAAACTCCTAGCATGCCCAAAGGCTGTCAGGGCATGCTGGGAGTTGTAGTTTTGCAACAACTGGAGGCACCCTGGTTGGGAAACACTGGTGTATGCCCTACAAAGGTGTGGTGAACTACAACCCCCAGCAGGGCTGGCGTTAGGGCGGGGCAAATCAGGCAATTGCCTAGGGCCCCCATCCCCCAGGGGGCCCCCTGCCGGCTGGTCAGTAGGGCGGGGCAACTGTTTTAAAGTGGCCGCAGCCCTGCCGCGGCCACTTTAAAACAGTGACCAGCTCCAGGCCCCGTGCCCGCAGGGGGCCCCCGTCACATTCGGGACATCCCTGTGTCCCGAAAAATCTTTTTAGGACACAAGGATACCCCGTTTACCTCATAGCGGCCCCGCGTTAACTTTAAAAACACAGGGCTCACTGAGAGGAAGCGCATGCAGGAACGTCACGTCCCATGCGTGCGCCCATAGCAACAGTACAGCGGAACGGAGCAGTGAGGAGGACGTGCGGGTATGGTAAGTGACCTGCGGTCATCTTCAGTGTTCCGACCACCACTCCCGGGATCTAGCGGTGGTCGGAATACTCAAGTGGGGCAGTAAACAGGCATACAGCCTCCAGCCATACACTGTATATGGCTGAAGGCTGTATGTCTGTGGGGGAACATACTGCACCTAATGCGGGGGACTACTGTATTTTACACCTAATGTTGGGGGACTACTGTATACTGCACCTAATGTGGGGGAACTACTGTATACTGCACCTAATGTGGGGGACTACTGTATACTGCACCTAATGTGGGGGAACTACTGTATACTGCACCTAATGTGGGGGACTACTGTATACTGCACCTAATGTGGGGGACTACTGTATACTGCACCTAGTGTGGGGGACTACTGTATACTGCACCTAATGTGGGGGACTACTGTATACTGCACCTAATGTGGGGGAACTACTGTATACTGCACCTAATGTGGGGGACTACTGTATACTGCACCTAATGTAGGGAATTATACTGCACCTAATGTGGGGGAACTACTGTATACTGCACCTAATGTGGGGGGTGGGGGGGACTACTGTATACTGCACCTAATGTGGGGAATTATACTGCACCTAATGTGGGGGAACTACTGTATACTGCACCTAATGTGGGGGACTACTGTATACTGCACCTAATGTGGGGAATTATACTGCACCTAATGTGGGGGAACTACTGTATACTGCACCTAATGTGGGGGGGGGCCACTGTATACTGCACCTAATGTGGGGGAAACTACTGTATACTGCACCTAATGTGGGGGAACTAATGTATACTGCACTTAAAGTGGGGGACTACTGTATACTGCACCTAATGGGGGGGGGGAGCTACTGTATACTGCACCTAATGGGGGGGAGCTACTGTATACTGCACCTAATGGTGAGGGGGACTACTGCATACTGAACCTAAAGGGGGGGACTACTACTGTATACTGCACCTAATTGGGGGGGACTACTGTATACTGCACCTAATGTGGGGAATTATACTGCACCTAATGTGGGGGAACTACTGTATACTGCACCTAATGTGGGGGACTACTGTATACTGCACCTAATGTGGGGAATTATACTGCACCTAATGTGGGGGAACTACTGTATACTGCACCTAATGTGGGGGGGGGGCCACTGTATACTGCACCTAATGTGGGGGAAACTACTGTATACTGCACCTAATGTGGGGGAACTAATGTATACTGCACTTAAAGTGGGGGACTACTGTATACTGCACCTAATTGGGGGGGACTACTGTATACTGCACCTAATGGGGGGGAGCTACTGTATACTGCACCTAATGGGGGGGGAGCTACTGTATACTGCACCTAATGTGGGGGACTACTGTATACTGCACCTAATGTGGGGAACTATACTGCACCTAATGTGGGAAACTATACTGCACCTAATGTGGGGGACTATACTGCACCTAATGTGGGGGAGCTATACTCTTTACCTAATGTGGGGGGACTATACAATAATATAAAATTGTACTATTCTGATCCCTAGAACTCTTATTTTTCTGTATATGGGGATGTATAATTTTTTGCGCTTTGATTTGTAATTTTTATCGGTACCATTTTTGTTTTGATGGGACTTTTCAATTGCTTTTTAGATATTTTTAATAGTATTTGAAGTGACCAAAAATTTTCAAATCTGATTAGTGCACTATTATGACTTTTGGGGCCCCACTTTTGATTTTGCCTAGGGCCACGCTAAGCCTAAAACCGGCCCTGACCCCCAGGAGACTACAGAAGCAGCATGCTGGTGTTATACCACACACTGTAGACTCCTGAATGACACATGCTGGGAGTTGTAGTCCCTTTTGTGTGTGTGTATGACAGTGTATCCCAACCAAGGCTGATTATATTAGTGTGCTGTGTATAAGGGGGCTGACCCGGGAAAATAGTAGGGTGGGTAAAGGGCAGAACAAACAAAAAAAATAAAAAATGGAACCGCCCCAAACCAGCAAGGCATGTGGCATGCTGGGATTTGTAGTTTTCAGCACAGCACGTAACAGGAAATAGAAGCAAAGATAGGAAAACAAAGTGGGGGATAAAAAGACAACAAAGAATGGAAATAGAGTAGGCTAAACAACAAGAATAGAATTGAAACAAAACAGATAGGGTAAATCAAAAACGGAAAAACACGTTGACCACCGGAGTACCCCTTTAACCCTTCCTACAACTGGCCTCTTGAACTAGGAATAAGAATATTACTGGGAGCACAATATTTCTTTCAGGAGCTCCCCTACATTGTTAGGAATCACTGATGTAAAGAAATGAATTCTGTGATGATGTTTGCGCACACCATGTCCAAGTCCTTAGATGACAGCTAATTTCACACATTAAAATCCTGTCATCCATGATATAATAGTAAGTAAAGCCATTATCCACAACACTGCTAAAGTCACTAGGGTCTTGCGTGCATCTGATGTAATCCATACAGGCATGTGTTTTTAACACAGATGTCACTTATTTCAAAACATTCTCAAGTAACTTCTGACACTTCACTGAAAACAGATCAGAAATAAGTAAGCCGCTACGTCTCTTTAGTGTCTTTATTCTTATTACTCGGAGATGACAATCTGATCGCTTGTATTGAGGGAATAACAGCTAAAGGAAATGGCAAGAACCAGTGAAGCATCGATAACAATATCAGCAACTTGTCTAAAGAGGGTTATATTCATTCAGAAGACATCTCCACCCTCTAAGGAGATGCAGCTGATATGAAATATACTATGGAAACCAAGAAAGCAATTAGACAACACTGCCTCTGGCATTTGTGTCACTCCGAGCTACAAATTGGCCACCAGTTTTGCCTCCCTGCTACAATGATTACACACTTACTATGTTGGGGGGGGGGGGGGGGGGAAAAGTATAGAGAGACAATTAAATTAACCAGTACGGTGCTTGAAGACTGCAATAAACAGCTTAGACTCGGAAAGTAGATTTAATTACCATGCTGAGAACTGCGGGGGGTCAACATAACAAAATGCATGTGACAGATTGTCACAAAACCGCACATCTAATTATTTTCTGTACTCGGGTCTAGCTGCGCACATTATCATCCAGTCCACATACCAAAATACAGACACACTGATTTACAGTCATGGCCTTAGATGTTGGGACTCCTGAAATTTTCCAAGAAAATGAAGTATTTCTCACAGAAAAGGATTGCAGTTACACATGTTTTGCTATACACACGTTTATTCCCTTTGTGTGTATTGGAACTAAACCAAAAAAAGGAGGATAAAAAGCAAATTGGACATAATGTCACCAAACTCCAAAAATGGGCTGGACAAAATTATTGGCACCCTTTCAAAATTGTGGAAAAATAAGATTGTTTCATGTGATGCTCCCTTAAACTCACCTGGGGCACGTAAAAGGTATGGGCAATATAAAAATCCCACCTGAAAGCAGATAAAAAGGAGAGAAGCTCACTTAGTCGTTGCATTGTGTGTCTGTGTGTGCCACACTAAGCATGGTCAACAGAAAGAGGAGAAGAGAACTATCTGAGGACTTGAGAACCAAAATTGTGGGAAAATATCAACAGTCTCAAGGTTACTAGTCCATCTCCAGAGATCTAGATTTGCCTTTGTCCACAGTGCGCAACATTATCAAGAAGTTTGCAACCCGTGGCACTGTAGCTAATCTCCCTGAGCGTGGACAGAAGAGAAAAGTTAATGAAAGGTGTCAACGCAGGATAGTCCGGATGGTGGATAAGCAGCCCCAAACAAGTTCCAAAGATATTCAAGCTGTCCTGCAGACTCAGTGAGCATCAGTGTCAGCGCGAACTATCCGTCGACATTTAAATGAAATGAAACGCTACGGCAGGTGACCCAGGAGGAACCCACTGCTGACACAGAGACATAAAAAGCAAGACTACATTTTGCCAAAATAAATTTGAGTAAACCAAAATCCTTCTGGGAAAATGTCTTGTGGATAGATGAGACCAAGATAGAGCTTTTTTGGTAAAGCACATCATTCTACTGTTTACAGAAAACGGAATGAGGCCTATAAAGAAAAGAATACAGTACCTACAGTGAAATATGGTGGAGGTTCAATGATGTTTTGGGGTTGTTTTGCTGCATCTGGCACTGGGTGCCCTGAATGTGTGCAAGGCATCATGAAATCTGAGAATTACCAACGGATTTTGGATCGCACTGTACAGCCCAGTGTCAGAAAGCTGGGTGTGCGTCCGATATCTTGGGTCTTCCAGCAGGACAATGACCCCAAACATATGTCAAAAAGCACCCAGAAATGGATGGTAAGTAAGCACTGGAGATTTCTGAAGTAGAGATTTCTGAAGTGGCCAGCATTGATTCCAGATCTAAATCCCATTGAACACCTGTGGAGAGATCTTAAAATTGCTGTTGGGAAAAGGCGCCCTTCCAATAAGAGAGACCTGGAGCAGTTTGCAAAGGAAGAGTGGTCCAACATTCCGGCTGAGATGCGTAAGAAGCTTATTGATGGTTATAGGAAGCGACTGATTTCAGTTATTTTTTCCAAAGGGTGTGCAACCAAATATTAGGTTAAGGGTCCCAATAATTTTGACCAGCCCATTTTTGGAGACATTATGTCCAATTTGCTTTTTTCCTCCCTTTTTTGGTTTAGTTCCAATAAACACAAAGGGAATAAACATGTGTATAGCAAAACATGTGTTACTGAAATCCTTTTCTGTGAGAAATACTTCATTTTCAGGAGTGCCAACATTTACGGCCATGACTGTATTTTATTCTATAGTCATTCTATTACAATATGAGGAAGAACTATATCACTGGTAAATTATTTAAAGTCAGACAAATCAAAACTTTTATATTAATGGAGTATCCTTTGGATAGGCCATCAATATTAAATTGGTGGGGGGCCAAAACCCTCACTGCCTACCAGGCACAATTTTGTATATTCCATAGCAGCTGTTCCTGGTTTTGCAGCTTTACTTTTTTTACTTAAATATGATAAGAAGCAATACCAGCTACATCCACAACCACATTTCTGCAGCTGTACCTTTATACAGAATCAGATTATGTTTCTAATTATTTTCTTTTTTCTAAATATTTTTATTCATATTTTGATTTAGTACATTATGGGGAAGATGTCTTGCATGAGCTGCTTTCAACAGAATTTAAAGAAATGCTTTACTGCAGGACATAGACACAAGAGTCTGAAGCTGACCCTATCCTCTTACATGGGAAAGTTGTCTATTCATGCTGTGTGACCTGCGCAGCACATCAGCTATTGTGCATGGTCTGATCTGGTCTTACTTATATAATGGTGTCTTGTTTCACTATGATCCTGTCTGTGATGATGATAAGCAGACAGCTATAAAGTTCTCTTTACACACAGTCACAGCTTTCTATTAGGCCTAGTAGCCTGATTGAAAACTGCAAGATTTCAGAATCATTTTATACTATAGATAGTAAAATGGAAAAAAAAATAATAATAAAAACACCATTAAAATTCTTAAAAAATTTGTTTAACAGAAAAACTTAACTGCTTCCAGACCAAGCTCATTACTCTCCTTCCTGACCAAACAGTACATGAGGATTTTAAAGAACTATAAATCAATATTTTGTTTGTTTATTTAAATCCTTTTTGAACAGTTTTTTTCATGATATTTTGTGCCTAATTTTTAGGTAATTTTTATTTTAACAATTTTTTTAGTCATAATAGGAGAAAAATATAAAACAGAAATATATAATTTTTTTCCCATTTTCTTTTATTAATAGCACTAAGTGACACTGAAATATGCTTACAAATTGCATCCCCTTTCCGTTAAGGTCATGTATATAGGGGCTTGAAGCATAGTTTGGAACATTTTTTTTTCTTACTTTCTTATATTTATTTTTCATTTTGTTTTATTTTTTTACTTCTTACTTTTACGTTTATACATATTGTGCCCCCCCCCCCCCCCCCCCTATAATGTCAGAAAATACCTCTGGAGGGTATTTTATCAGTAAAATAAATGTTTTATTATGTCTGATTTCCCCTGTAACTCGGGCTGACATATTAGCTCCAGTCAGGGGGAATACAGACCCCTAACATTCTCTGCAAAGACACTGGGGATCACAGGGTCACCAGGCCATGAAGCTTGAAGCCATATGGCTTCCTGATTAGCTGTATACACAAAGATCATCAAGCGCTTTGAACATAGCTACCAGGAAAGTAGAGACGGTAATAAACTGACCCTGCCTTCTCTATGGAGAGCACAGCCCTCCTCTTTTGCAGAAGCTCTTTTTCCATGGCATGTCTTCTTGACGTCTCCCGCCTCCCCAATGTTAAAGGGGAGGTTCCAGAAAGTTAAACAGATTTGTAAATTACTTCTATTAAAAAATCTTAATCCTTTCAGTACTTATGAGCTTCTGAAGTTAAGGTTGTTATTTTCTGTCTAAGTAATCTCTGATGACACATGTCTCGGGAAACGCCCAGTTTAGAAGCAAATTCCCATAGCAAACCTCTTCTAAACTGGGCGGTTCCCAAGACACGTGTCATCAGAGAGCACTTAGACAGAAAAGAACAACCTAAACTTCAGAAGTTCATAAGTACTGAAAGGATTAAGATTTTTTAATAGAAGTAATTTACAAATCTGTTTAACCTTCTGGAGCCAGTTGATATATAAAAAAAAGTTTTTTCCTGGATAACCCCTTTAATAGTCTGCAGGCGGTTGGCAACAGGTTAAACAATAGGATGCCAGGAGACCCCAAATAATCTGATATTATTAGGTTAGTCCATTATTATAAAAATCCTAGAAAACCTCTTTAAAAGGGATTTGTCCCACTGAACATGCGGTTTGCACCTCTGAGCAGCATATTATAGAGCAGAAGGAGCTCAACTATAGAAACATGTTGCTTATTTTTCACTGGTCATGAATTGCATCCTGTATTATAGAGTTCAAGTCTATTGACTGTCACTGAAAACAGTCACGAAACTTCTAAACAGACACGCTCCTAACACTCCTGTAGAGGGCAAACCAACAGAGCAGTAATGAAAAAGGTGAGCCAGCAGGGAATGCTGTGAGATTTCAGCTCCGAAGGCTGCAGAATGAGAATGCAGCTATGAACTACAGTACAGGATGTAAGTCAATATAAGTGCAGGATATAAGGTAAGTATTGCAACAAACATATTAAACTGCTTATATGTGTATGGACATTCTGCTGATTCGCACATAGGAAGTGCTAAGAACATTTCCTAAAAATTCTATTATAATAAAAAATGGTGCTGTAATGTATAATACATTTTACCCAGTAGCCAGCCAGCCTTGAAATTGCTGGCGCTTAACTTTTCATATTCTATTGATATCTATGACTGCTCTTACTGTCAAGCAAGTAAAAGAAAATCTCATTATTTTAAGGGTTCTTCTGTTCTCTTTCTGCATCCCATTCCATGTAGTTTCTTATCACATTACATCCTGACCATTTGAACCTGGCCGGTCTTGAATGCTATTGTGTTAGAAACTCTAACCAGATGTGTGGGTTTTCACATTTACAGTGTGTACTGGGTTTTTTGCTCTACTTTTCACTGCTATAAAGAACCTCCATTGAATCTTAAAAGAATTAATGTCAAGCACAACTGAATGTATTTTTCTTACATATGGCGGTATTACTTGCATTTTAAATCATTCAAGGGCATTTTTACTTTATAGCTTCTAAAGAAAATAAAAACACTAGAAGAAACCATATGTAAAAAAAAAGAAACAAAAAAAATATGGCTTTAATTTAAAGGGGTATTCCAGGCCAAACTTTTACTTATATATCAACTGGCTCCGGAAAGTTAAACAGATTTGTAAATGACTTCTATTAAAAAATCTTAATCCTTCCAATAGTTATTAGCTTCTGAAGTTTTCTGTCTAACTGCTCTCTGATGACTCACGTCCCGGGAGCTGTGCAGTTCCTATGGGGATATTCTCCCATCATGCACAGCTCCCGGGACGTGACATCATCATTGAGCAGTTAGACAGAAAACTTCAGAAGCTAATAACTATTGGAAGGATTAAGATTTTTTAATAGAAGTCATTTACAAATCTGTTTAACTTTCTGGAGCCAGTTGATATATATATATAAAAAAAAAGGTTTTGCCTGGAATACCCCTTTAAGTTATTACTAGATTGGCAGGAGTCAAACCGTTGGCTGTTTCTGTATCTCGTGTAGAGTAAGCAGTGCATTATTATCATCACAATTATCATTTCCTCTAAAAATTGTGAAAGTCTTTTTACCTAATATAAAGGTGTACAATGGACCTTAAACTAACTCATAATGAAGATTTAGCAGCATACTGTAAAATGAGATTCTCCTGTTTACCAGTCTGCACAGTACAGTGATCCCTCAACTTAAAATGGCCTCAACATACAATAGTTTCAACATACAATGGTCTTTTCTGGACCATTGTAAGTTGAAACCAGACTCAACATACAATGTTATGGACAGTCCAGATCTGTGAAACGTGTCAATGGCTGGAAGAACTGACCAATCAGAATGGGCATTCACTGGTAAAACCCCTGTATTACTGAAGCGTATGCACTGACTGATGTCTGGTAGCGCCTCCTACAGTACAGGAAGGTACTACATGTTCTGTACACTTTACCTGTACCAGGGTTACCTGCTCATTGGACACCAAGTAAGGGCGACTCCATGTTACAGTACTGCATGTACTGTACAGGACCCCGAAGAAGCTCCTGTCCTCTACATAGACCAGTGTTTCCCAAGCAGGGTGCCCCCAGCTGTTGCAAAGCTACAACTCCCAGCATGCCCGGACAGCCTTTGGCTGTCCGGGCATGCTGGGAGTTGTAGTTTTGCAACAGCTGGAGGCTCCCTGCTTGGGAAACACTAACAGACAGTGATTTACAGCTCCCAGCAGATCTTTCTTACTTTTATATGTAAGGATTTGCTATATCTGTATTAGTTATCTACTTATTTTTCTTTAATTCTCACTTTTTCCAATTTTTTGGATGACATTTTGGGGGCTTCAGAACCAATTACCAGGTTTCCATAGAGTTCTGGTCTCAACATACAATGGTTTCAATGAATATGGTTACAATGATTACAATGGTTACAATTAATATTGTAACTTGAGGGACCTCTGTACCATGTTGTGCTGACATCTAGTGGCCATGAATAATGCAATATTTGACAAATTATGATTTTAATATAGCAGTTCTTGAAAATAAATAAAACTGCAAGTATTAACTAAATTTTTGAGACAAACATTAGGTTATGTGTAGACAGGTGTGAAACAAAGGATCATATGTCTGATGCGCAGAATGATCTGTACGTTTATCACACAATATGAGCTTATACATAATGACAGACACAAAGAATGAAATCCTTTCCAAGCAAAGCAATGCTCTGTAATAAAATCAGTAATCCAGATACAATCTGCTCGTCGGCATCTGGGCTGCTCACGTCTCCATTCCAATTCTGTACTAGGAAAATAACAGAAAATGCACACTGCTCAATCCATCTTGTAATTTAGGAGAGATAATGCAGCATAAGATCATTTTCTTCTTCTACACAAGGAATCCTGTAACACGGCTCGGAGCTTCTCTAACCTCAGCTGCTTGGCTTCCTCTCTAGCCGCCTCTTGCCATCACTATGCTACTATTGTTGCATAGAGAAAAGGGAACCATTATTACCTGGCAGCACAATAATTGTCAGGGATGATGCATCCCTTTGCAAACAAAAAATAAAAATAAAAAGGAAATTTACCAGGGAGGATGTTGTATCAAATCTCAATAGATTGGCTGTCACCTCATGTCATGCCATGGATACAGGACAATGCAGCATCTGATATCACAGCCTAACAGTGTCAAGTATCTACTCTCACAACAGGGTCACACAGGTTCCTCAGACTGCTGTTAATTTCTTACCAGTGCTTTTCCTGTAGAAACACATGATTGTTTTCAGGATGCTCAAATATAGAGGCTATAAATAAAGATAACACCATAAACCAGCTTGCCTTTAAAGCACTATACATCATGCATTCAAGTGCACCTTTTTCTACTAACACAGCTATTACAGTCATCCACTGTGGTCTTATGGATCAGTTATGACAACCAATCATAGCTCAGTTCTTATTTTCACAGAGCAGTTTAGCAAATTAAAGCTGTGCTCCGATGGGTTGCTATGGGCAACATGGCCAGTTCCACAGTATTAAGGCCCAAAGAGTGGCAGCTGTTACCAGATACGTGACCGTAGAGCAGTAATGGCTGATCACTTTCTTTCAAGTCATGTAAGTATATTGAAAAAGCACTACATTTTTTACCCCTATAATTCACAGGCACCTCCAATATCCATGTAGTGTCATCTGTTTTATCCCAGCTCAGCTGCATCTATATAGTTCAATACAGCAGCTGCATCATGTGATGTCCAGTCTATCCACCCGAAAATTCTATGAGCTAAAGCATAAACAGAATGTGGTCTGTCCTGTGTTACTGACTGCCTGTGAATTACAGGATTAAATAATCACCTATAAGATCCCCCCTGGCAGCTCACAGACCCTTTCCCTACTCTGCTCTTTCTGTATGTCCATCTATTTATAGAATGCTGCGGCCATCTCTGTGGGACCAAGAGAGTAATGACATTCACTAGCAGGTGAGTCCATACAATGTGCTGTGCGTAGAATATGTAATGTGTCCTATGCAATGCTCTGCTCTGTTAGGGAGAAAAGAAGACAAGCTACAGCTGTATTACCTGATATAGTGTACAGGGGACAGTTGTATGTCATTGATCCATCACAGAGCAAGTGCAGTGAGGCTCCACCCTTTCTACCTCTGCAAAGTCAAAAGAAATCAGGGAAAATGTAGGCTGCATTGGAAACCCTATCAGAGGGGAAATAGGTATAAAGATGGCAGTCAAACCGTGCATGCCCTATAAACTAAAACAGGTATACGAAAGGCGTACACAAGAGCTTTCACTTTATTATTTAAAGGGGTACTCCACTGGGAGAAAAAAAATGTGTAAATCAACTGGTGCCAGAACATTTAACAGATTTGTAAATAACTTCTATTAAAATATCTTAACCCTTCCAGTACTTATCAGCTACTGTTATTATCCACAGGAAGTTCTTTTCTTTCTGAATTTCCTTTCTGCCTGACCACATTGCTCTCTGCTGAAACCTCTGTTCATTTAAGGAACTGTCCAGAGTAGGAGCAAATCCCCATAGAAAACTTATCCTGCTCTGGACAGTTCCTAAAATGGACAAAGGTGTCAGCAGAGAGCACTGTGGTCAGGCAGATGAGAAATTCAAAAAGGAAAGAACTTCCTGTGGATCATAACAGCCGCTCATAAGTACTGGAAAGACTAAGATTTTTTAATAGAAGTAATTTACGGATCTGTTTAACTTTCTGGCACCAGTTGATTTAAAATAAATGTTTTCCAGTGGAGTACCCCTTTAATAATAGCCTAGGCTGCTCTATATAAGCAAAACAACAAGACAAAACCCTAGAGTGCTTCCGAGAATAAAAAAAACAGGCCTTTTTTCTTTTAAAGGCAGCGCCCTCCTTGTTTCCAGTTTGAGTGTGGTTCTGCAGCTCAGCTCCATTAAAGTGAATGGAGCCAAGTTGCAATACAACACCCAAAAAGGAAACAAGGAGGGCGCTGTCTTTATTTCTGGAATACCCCTTTAATAAAAAAAAAAAACAAAGGGGGAAATTTATGAAAACCTGTGTAGAGAAAAAGTTGACCAGTTGCCCATGACAACCAATCAGATTGCTTTCAAAATGAAAGAAGCAATCTAATTGGTTGCTATAGGCAACTTATCCTCTGCAAAGGTTTTGATGAATCTCCCCCAAAGTATTACATTTCACTGTCATTTTTGTTTAAATGGGCACTGTCATGAAATCAAAAAATTCAGTCACTGCGGTGCTCGCTCCCACCTGTCAATCAAACAGGCGAGAGCCGCCCACCCCCGTTACCCTGTCCACAGGCAGCGCGCGCACTCATTGCTGCGCTGATCCTCCGGATGGGTAAGTCTGATCTGAGGTCTTATAATACCGGTCCCGGGTCTCGGCTGTAATATCGTGCACGGCAGGCCGGCGATGCTCCTCTACTCCTCCTCCCTTGATAGCACATGCACAGCTAAACAGGGAGGAGGAGACCCCGGAGCTGCCTGCCGTGCTATTGGCAGATCATCTATGCACAGGAGCGCTGCATAGACGATCTGAGGGCGGAAGCAAGCGCCCAGCAAGGCAACAGTGATGTCGCGCCTGTTGGGAAGCGCTGCTTCATAGAGCAGATTTAGAAGCACTAAATCTGCTCTATTAAAGCGATTAAAAAAATTTTTGAAGCCAGGTAGGGGGTTAGGGCTAGATTACTACTAGGTAGGGATATATTAGATTATATAGTACTTGGTGGGAGCTACACTTTAAGTTTGAAATGTTATAAAATCATAAAAGAAGGCATACTAGCGTTACGTTATCTACCACCCATTCCTATTCTGACACTTTCCGTGACGCTTCTGGGGCATTAAACTTTCCTTTCTCTAAAGCCTAGTAGGGTGACCCCATGCATATCATTTATTTACAGGTAAGTTAGTGTGTCTGTAGAGAACATTTTCTAGCTGATTAAGTCCTGTAAGCAGCATCTGGACTGGTTCAAGCAGACAGTCTCATTCACTTTTCACTCTTGTGCTAACCAACTAGAGGATCATAAGTCAGTTAGATATTAGATTAGATATTCAGCAGAAAATGTGTTCAGTTGTGACTAAGAATCTTCCCAGCTCTTCTCTCACATCTCACAAGCTCATCACACAGGGAGGGGAGGTGTGGCTGTACAGCCAGAGCTCTAGACCAAACAGAAATCAGACAGAAATCAGGTGGTGTTGTCCTGAAGGGTGGGGGCTAGTCTCAGTGAGGGGTTTACACCAAGACAAGGTGGATTTGAGAATTAAGGCCCAGATTTATCAAACATTGTGAGAGAAAAAATTGAGTACGTTTCCCACAGCAACCAATCACAGGTCAGGTTTAACTTTATCAGAACTCGTTAGCGGAGCTGTGATTGGTCGCTGTGGGAAAATCACTCCATTTTTTTCTCTGACACAGTTTGATAAATCTGGGCCTAAGTCTTTCTCTCATTTCCTGCATGTAAGTGACAGCTGAAAGAGGGAAACTGCTGTATATAGCTAATGAATGATATTTAGGCAAATACATAGGTTGGAAAACGCACTCACCCGGTAACTTGCTGAGACAAACAGTTTTCTTTATCCAGAGTGTGCTGAACAGGTAAGAGATACAGGTGCACAGGCTTGCACGTGCGAGCCAGAGGAAGCGCCCACGTGCGCGAAACTAGTTGCCGCCCCCCTGCACGTCCCCTGCCTGTTACCACTACAGCTCCCTTTGCACCTGTATCCCTTACCTTTTCAGCATGCTCTGAATAAAGAAAACTGTTCGTCTCAGCAAGTTACCGGGTGAGTGCGTTTTCCATTTCGTCTGCTTCAGTATATTCCTTTACCACTTGTTTCTACGGATCACAGCACCACCTTATGAGACATCATACAGCATCTACACAGGGACCTGTGTTGCCTTAATCCATAACACTGTCCTTTGCCTTTAGGACTAGCGGTGCCGGACATTACTTTTTCTTCTTGTCTATTGAAAATACATAGGTTGGTGAGAGGGAAAGGATGGGCTATGGGTTTAGTTCCCCGGAGTACCCCTTTAACTTTGAAGTCAATCACTTGCAGGATAGGTTTGCTATGGGGATTTGCTTCTATTCTGGACAGTTCCTGCAATGGACAGAGGTGTCAGCAGAGAGCACTGTGGTCAGACAGAAAAGAACTTCTATACTTCCTCTGTAGCAGACAGCAGCTGATAAGTACTGGAAGGATTAAAAACATTTTTATAGAAGTAATTTAAAAATCTGTTTAACTTTCTAGCTCCAGTTGATTTGAAATTTTTTTTTTCCTGGGAACACAACTTATCCAATATCCGGAGGATGGGGGGGGGGGGCATCTTAGCTGGTGACTGGCTGAATGGGCCATCACTGCTGCTTGTCTTCAAATGAGGGGACCAGAGTGTAGCCTGGTCCCGTACAGAAGATGAGACACTTATCACCCTATTCCCAGAGTTCCCCTTTAAAGTATTTCTCACCCCTAATAATGTTGTTATTTTATAAGATTTTCTATTTTAAAGCAGTGCATCTTTATAAGCAACTTTGGCAAGTTTGTTTTACTAGTTTTGAGTGATGGTATAAGCTATATAGGTTGATGATACTATATAATGCAGTGTTGTAACAATGTCAGGTGCAGTAGAGGTATAAAACCCATTTACTGCTGAAAATATACAGTTCACCTCTGAGCTTCATTCTCTCGCAGAATGAGTTTCCTAATAATATGCTCAGTGGCAATGACAAATGCAAAGCTCCCCTTTCTAATCCATATTTCTTTAAAAAAAAAAAGGATATAAAAAAATAATAATAAAATCAGAAAAGTATATAGTATGGTGTAGCACTCTTGGAATGTGCACACAAAACCTGTATAACGTACAAAATACAAAAGCAACAAGACCGTATAGCTTAACCAGTATGGATTATGACATCAGATTCTACAGTAACAGAGGCCATTCTGTAGGCCCAGACAGATAAGTAACATAAAATCTGTCCACTTAAAGTTCTGTAAATACAGACGATATACTGCTAACCCCAGATAAGCGCTATCAGTGGAAGGATTAAAGGGGTACTCCGGTGGAAAACTTTTTTTTTTTTTTTAAATCAACTGGTGCCAGAAAGTTAAACAGATTTCTAAATTACTTCTATTACAAAATCTTAATCCTTCCAGTACTTATTAGCTGCTGAATACTACAGAGGAAATTATTTTCTTTTTTGAACACAGCGCTCTCTGCTAACATCATCACCACGGTGCTCTCTGCTGACATCATCACCACGGTGCTCTCTGCTGACATCTCTGTCCATTTTAGAAACTATCCAGAGCAGCATATGTCTGCTATGGGGATTTTCTCCTACTCTGGACAGTTGTTAAAATGGACAGAGGTGCCAACAGAGAGCACTGTGGTCATGATGTCAGCAGAGAGCTCTGTGTTCCAAAAAGAAAATAATTTCCTCTGTAGTATTCAGAGCTAATAAGTACTGGAAGGATAAAGATTTTTTAATAGAAGAAATTTACAAATCTGTTTAACTTTCTGGCACCAGTTGATTAAAAAAAAAAAAAAAAAAAAGTTTTCCACCGGAGTACCCCTTTAAGGCTCCGGCCATTTGGGTGCATTTCTGTAGTCTATTCCCAGTTAGATATGTAGAGAAAAAAGGATCCCCCAGACTTTATGGGAATTCTGAATTGTTCAAAATGCATTAGTTATTGTCAATGTACATTACAATAGACTATAAAATTCCACATGTGACAATCCTGTGCAATTTGTTTAGGTTATGTCATACATATCAACCTCTAGCACGATATGTTCAGAGAGTTCCAGAAAGAAGGGACATCTCTATGATCCCTTAAAAAAACAGCAAATATCCTGCGCAGCCGCATACTGACCTCTTCCAGTTCTCGCTTTTCATTCTGCTTTTGGCATCACTGGGCATACTGGCCCAGCTATATCAACCTGCCTGAAACTAACTCTGTCTGGTTTCACCCAAAACAACCAACTCTATATCCTAACATGCACTAGTAAAATGAAAGCTGAGCTGTGATTGGTTGTTAAGGGAAAAATTGGACAGTCCTAAATTTAGGCAGATTCATAAATCTGGGACAATGACTTGATATACAGCAGACTCCTGGAACGGAGGAAAGTGCAAACATCTAGAACAGGCTTTCCCAACCAGGGTGCCTCCAGATTAGGGATCGGTTTGGCTGATATTATCAGCCGATATTCACGATTTTGGGTGTTATAGGTATCAGCAATTACCTTGCCGATAATCCCATAATTCACCGCACCGCCCCCACCGCACTGCGCCGCACCACTCAACGCACCGCGTCGCACCTCCCCCACCGCACCTTCTGGCTCCTGCTGCGTCCTGCGTTACGCTGTGCGCACTGACGAGTGACGTCCTCAATGCGACGTCACCGTCAGTGCGCACAGTGACAGCTCAGGAGGATGCCGCCAGAGCCAGATGTAGAGTGGACCCCGGGCCCCGGGAACAGGTAATTATAAAACCGGGGATGGGGGAGGCAATGGGGCTGGGGCGGTGCGGGGGGGGGGGGTGCGACGCGGGGCGCGGTGGCGGTGATAGGACTCAGGAGGACCCCCGGACAGGCAGGGAGAGAGAAGGTGGCACCGCAAAAGCCGCTGCAGTTCATTGATTTAAAGCGCCCGCAGGGGGGGATAAACAGCCGATAACTTATACCGGAATATCGGTATAAATTATCGGCTATCGGCCCCAACCTCCACAGATTATCAGTATCGGTCCTAAAAAAATCGATATTGGTCGATCCTTACTCCAGATGTTGCAAAACTACAACTCCTAGGATGCCTGGACAGCCTGGGGAAAGGGATCCGTCCAGGTGTTAGTGAATCTGTCTACAAGGGAAGGGGGGATCTGGAGGAGAATTTATCAAAGCTGGTAAGGGACTTTTTTGCTTATTCTATACGCATATATTGACGCATGTGTGCCAAAGCGACTTTCCGCGCGACTTTTTGAAGGCAGTGGCTTTTAAGCAAATTTTTTTTCAAAACCCTAGGTAAGCAAGTTTTCAATATTTCACTTTGCAGTAGTAGTGAATTTATTATAGCGACATTCGCAAAAAAAGTCACACGGAAGTAAAAAAAATACATCAAAGCAAAGCAAATAAAAATCCTGTCTTTTGAAAACCACTTATGTACGCGATATTAATGGGCCTGGTAAGGTATGTGAGGTGATTTTCAAAGTTTGACTTTCGTGCGACATTTTGACAAATTTTGCGCACGAAAGAAAAACCAAAGCAAAAAAGAAACTACCTATAAACAGTAACCCCCCCGACATTCGATGGCCCCGACATATGATCAAATCGACATACGATGCTTTTTTAAGTCGGGGCCATCGCATTAACTGCTATCCGACAGCGCAAAATGCTTAAGCTGCTGTCGGATAGCAGTTTAAGCATCCCGGACAGGTTCACTTACCTATCCCCGCTGCTCCGGGTCCACTTTGGGATCCTCTGGCGTTTTCTGTATCTTGTCCAGGGTCCGGGCCTCGCTTTCCGGCGTCATTATTAAGTCTCTACGCACGCCGTGCCGGCGCAGCAGCGTGATAACGTCACCAGAAAGCGAGGCCCGGACGCTGGAGAAGATGCGGAAGACACTGGGACAGCATCGGGAGCCCCTGGGAGACCATCGGGAGCGGTGAGGACCTGGTCCGGAGCGGCGGGGACAGGTGAGTATAACTTCTTATACTTTACATTGCACGAATCCCTCAACATACGATGGATTCGACAAACGATGGGTCGTTTGGAACCAATTACCATCATATGTTGAGGGACCACTGTAATGACTTTCTGAAGTAACCTTTGATAAATTCCCCTCCTGGTGTCTATATAAGTGCCTGGGCTGGGGTCTATGGGGGAGAATTATTAAAACCGGTGTAAAAAGAAGATTGGTATGGTTGCTATGGCAATCTCCCTGATATCCCTTCCCAAAACTTGTCAAGTATGCTTTTGTAAAGAATGAAGTCAAGGAGAGGAAGAGGAATAACTAAAAAACTATCTGAAAAAAAAATCTTTCTTAGATGCTCATAGTAACCATAGCTCAGCTTTTATTTCTTAACTGCTTTGGTTAAATAAAATCTCACCGGTTGCTATCGGCAGCAGAAGTTTTTTACTTTTAAAGCTGAGTTCACACAAGATACATTTTTCTGCTTGTGTTTTAGGAGTTGATAAAACGCAAATTGCAGTCGCTATTGTTTTTTTACGGCTGTATTTTCTGGGTAAACCAGTGCGTCAATTTAAGGCTAGGTTCAGACTACGGAATCTCCAGGCAGAAAATCTCCGCCCGGAGATTCCGAGTGCGGCCAGCGCTGACTGAATCAGTCGGCACTAGGACTGCGCGGACACTGCAATGTGTTCCGCGAGTATTTCCGCCTTAAGAAAAAGCAACGCCATTCTTCAGGCGGAAATTTCCAAGCGGATTTCTGTTCACAAATTCCGCTTCACAAATTCCGAAGTGTGAATTTATGAACGGAAACCCATTCACTACAATATACATTTTAGCAAGCGGAATTTCTGCCTGCAATTTCAAAGCGGAATTGCAGACGGAAATTCCGTAGTCTGAACCTAGCCTAAAATACATGCCAAACTTTACACAAGTGTGAACCCAGCCTAAGGGTGCGTTCACACTGAGTAATTCGAGAGGAATTTACTCGAGTAATTCCTCTTGAATTCTCCGCTCCAAATTAACGCACATCTCCTCTGCCCATTGACTTCAATGTTATTTCTGCTGTCCTGTTCACACTGCGGAAATTCTGCTAGCAGAATTCCGACGCTGAATTCCTTTCCACTTGAAAAAAGAGCATGTTCATTCTTCAAGCGGAATCCGCTAGCAGAAATTAATAGAAGTCAATGGTAAAAAAAAATCTGCACGACATTGTTTTCAAGCGGAATTTGAGCGGAATGCAAGAGTAGATTAAATAGCCTCCTCCTTCATTCCTCTTCATTTCCACATGGAAATTCCGCTTGAATTCCGCTCAAATTCCGCTTGATGGAGAAGGCAACAATTTCCTGACCGAAATTATTCCTCGTGAATTCCTCTTAAATTCCTCAGTGTGAACCCAGCCTAAAGCTACATTCACACTACAATATGGGCATATGGTCAGACCCGTGTCGTATCCCATTCATGTGAATCAGCTAGTGACTACCGTCGTCTCATTTTTTGGACCGTATACGGTTTTGTTGGCGGACAGGAAACTGTTGTTTGCCTCGGTTTTTAGTCAGACAATGAAACTGATATGGTTCAAAATGAGCTAACGGCTGATTCAAATTCAACGGATCCAGCAGCCATATTGCATAACAGTGGTGTGAGATGTGAAATTGAAATCCCTCCGCCCCTCCCCCCCAAATGCACGCATCTATAATATTTTCCCATAGACTTCAATCACTATTTTCCCATAGGCTGACATCACTAAGGCTGCGTTCACATCACGATTTCTCCATCCGACTTCAGTAAACGATTTTATAACTTAAAATCATATGAAATCGTATATAAAGTCGGATCCATTGACCTCTATTAAAAAATCAGATCATTACACTCATCCGATTTGATCCGCCTCCGATTTCACACGATTTTTGTTCAGGTCTGAAATCGGGGTCAAACACCATTTCAGAACCGAACAAACATCGTGTAAAATCTGATACGGATCAAATCAGATGTGTGTAATGGATCCGATTTTTTAATAGAGGTCAATGGATCCGACTTTATATACGATTTCATACGATTTTAAGTTATAAAATCGTTTACTCACGTCGGATGGAGAAATCGTGATGTGAACGCAACCTTAGTGATGTCAGCCTATGGGAAAATAGTGATGGAAGTCTATGGGAAAATATTATGGATGCGTACATTTGGGGGGGGGGGGGCGGAGGGATTTAAATTTCACATCTCACACCACTGTTATGGATGGAGAAATCGTGATGTGAACGCAGCCTAAAGCGAATAGGATGGGAAAGGGAAAAAGACTAAACAAATGTGACTGATGACATCATGGTCAACAGTGACATCATAACAGAATGGAAGACATGTCAGTGTGAACATCTTTCCGTCCAGCTATACTGAATCATACGGTGAGATTTACGGTGAGATTTAGAAAGCGCTGCCATAACCCGAAGGTTATATCTTTCACTTCACGGCGGTGATGTCCCTGGTTTACTGGATCAGTATTCAATATCAATGGAGAATATGAGAAAGAAATTAAATACAACCCAAAAGACAATACAAGATATTCATGTGAGCTATCTTCTCCAGTTCCCGCAAAACTACAACTCCCAGCATGCCCGGACAGCCGACGGCTGTCCGGGCATGCTGGGAGTTGTAGTTTTTCAACAGCTGGAGGGCGACAGTTTGGAGTCCACAACTATAGGAGAATATCATCACCTACAAGTAAATAGCTGGAAATGTCTCCACCACCTCCATACAACTCATTCCTTTTTGGTTTTCTGTCTTGGTTACCTGGCACTTTAACCCTTGACAGGGATGTGATCCTACTTTATACCAGTAACCAATAGGATCCGGCAGGGATGACAGAATCACTGACATGAGCAGGAATGGTTCTTTAAAGTTAGGTCCCAGCAGTGCAGAGAAGTAGCTGGGATCTGGACTGATGTGATCAGGGCTCAAGTCCTGCAGGAACGGAGTTCCTGCACTTTTTTCCCAGTAGGAACACTGTTCCCATTAGCAGGAGTTCTGCAGGACCAGCTTTTGAGTGGAAATCTTGGGTGAGTTCCTGCACTTTTTTCCCCCTAGGACTTGACCCCTGGATGTGATGATACATATGTGGCCAAATACAAAGTACATGTCATATCTTCAATGCTGAAAAATGCCTGACAGTGAATGGAGCATCATGGTATGTGACAGCTCCTACACATCAGGGACCTGACCAGTGCTGGGGTCAAAGTTCACATGCACCCCCAATGCTGATGCCACCCCAGCCCCTGTCTATGAGGGTGGGCAGCCCTGTGTGATGACAGGACAGCTGCTACAGCACCAGTCACCATGACAGCTCTATTACTATAGGAACAGCAGCATCTCCCACTCTCATCGCACAGCACATCACTCCATCCATGTCCGTCCCCAGCCATGACCCCCCATTATCCCAGCGCCGACACTATTCCATCCCCAGCTCTTCCTCCGCTGCCATTTACCTTCAGTCCACAGCCGAGCCGTCCCCTGGGTATCGTATTCTCCAAACGGGCGGGTTCCGCTCTCACGGCAGCCCCGGGGTTCGCTGTTATTGTCTTGTCAGAACCGCCCAGGCCGGGCACGCCCCCTCCTCCGGGAGAACAGCGACCTGCCGGTGAAAGGCGGAGCTCCGAGCGGCATCACTAATCAAATGGGAGGGGCAGGGCCGCCGCTAATTACCTTACATCACTCCAATGTCCCGCCCACTCGTCGCTAAGGAGCCCAGGATACGGCGAGCTGCTGATGGAGCGAGCGCGCCGTCCTCTGCCTAGCAACCCCAATAGCAACAAGGATACTAGGCAGTGTATATTGCCTGGAAGCTGATTGGCTACTGTAACTGCCGCTCATAACATATTTGTCTGTGATTGGCTAGAAAAGATCTCTAGTGAGTCTGCCCGTAACGCCGTGAGGGTGAATGACAGAGAATGTGAACAGAAGATGTGTTTTCTCTTTTATAGTTGTGACAGAACATGGACGTTCTAGATTGTTCCATTGTACAATTATATAAGAAATCCTTGTGGATTATATTACCAAGCTTTACTATGAGAAATAGGCTTCTAACAGCAAACTATAGCATTGAAGAACACACACGTAGGCCTCATTCATATCACTCTGCTGCTCCATCATCAGTATTAAATAGGTATGCTGACATATACCATGGCGTACTCGCATTAACCCCTTAAGGACTCAGGGTTTTTGCACTTTCGTTTTTTCCTCCTTACCTTTAAAAAAATCATAATTCTTTCAATTTTGCACGTAAAAATCCATAGGATGGCTTATTTTTTTGCGCCACCAATTCTACTTTGTAATGACATCAGTCATTTTACCCAAAAGTCATTAAAAAAAAATCATTGTGTGACAAAATTGAAGAAAAAACGCCATTTTGTAGCTTTGGGAGGCTTCCGTTTCAACGCAGTAAATTTTTCGGTAAAAATGACACCTTATCTTTATTCTGTAGGTCCATACGATTAAAATGATACCCTACTTATTTAGGTTTGATTTTGTTGTACTTCGGGGAAAAATCACAACTATGTGCACGAAAATTAATACATTTAAAATTGCCATCTTCTGACCCCTATAACTTTTTTATTTTTCCGCGTATGGGGCGGTATGAGGGCTAATTTTTATGCACCATGATCTGAAGTTTTTAGCGCTACCATTTTTGTATTGATCGGACATTTTGATCGCTTTTTATTCTTTTTTTCACCATATAAAAAGTTACCAAAAATAAGCTATTTTGGACTTTGGAATTTTTTTGCGCGTACACCATTGACCGTGCGGTTTAATTAATAATATATTTTCATAATTCGGACATTTCTGCACGCGACAATACCACATATGTTTATTTTTATTTACACAGTTTTTTTTATGGGAAAAGGGGGGTGATTCAAACTTTTATTAGGGAAGGGGTTAAATTATTTTTATTAACTTTTTTTTCCACTTTTTTTTTGCAATGTTATAGCTCCTATAGGGGACTATAACACTGCACACACTGAACTTTTACATTGATCATTGTTATCCCAAAGGATAACATTGATCAATGATTCTGCCGCTTGACTGCTCATGCCTGGATCTCAGGCACTGAGCAGTCATTCGGCGATCGCACAAACAGGAGGAAGGTAGAGGCCCTCCTTGTGTGTTCCAGTTGTTCGAGACGCTGCGATTTCACTGCGGCGGTCCCGAACAGCCGACTGAGCTAGCCAGGATATGTTTACTTTCACTTTAGACGCGGTGATAAACTTTGAACGCCACATCTAAAGGGTTAATAGCGTGCGGCACCACGATCAGTGCCGTGTGCTATTAGCTACGGGTCCGACCCACTATGATGCGTTATAGAAAGGGAGTGGACTCAGGGTGTACAGGTACGCTCTGAGTCCTTAGAGGGGTACTCCGGGGAAGTTAAGAAAAATAAAAATGCCCCAAAGCCATCACAATACCTGTTCTGTGTCCCTGTAGTTATTCATGTGATTTTGTCAGTTCCTTTGGCCCCTGATGTCTCCTAAATACTTTTTTCTCCTTATCTGCAGCACAGACTACAACTCCCAGAATTCAGCTCTGTGTAATGGCTGCCAGCCAACTGCTTTCACTATCTGTGTGCAGACACTAGAGATGAGCGAATTTACAGTAAATTCGATTCGTCACGAACTTTTCGGCTCGGCAGTAGCTGACTTTTCCTGCATAAATTAGTTCAGCTTTCCGGTGCTCCCGTGGGCTGGAAAAGGTGGATACAGTCCTAGGAAAGAGTCTCCTAGGACTGTATCCACCTTTTCCAGCCCACGGGAGCACCGGAAAGCTGAACTAATTTATGCAGGAAAAGACATCAACTGCCGAGCCGAGAAGTTCGTGATGAATCGAATTTACTGTAAGTTCGCTCATCTCTAGCAGACAATGCAGATCACACACACACACACACTGGGGGAGATTTATCAAACTGTGTGAGAGAAAAAGTGGAGGGATTTTCCCACAGCAACCAGCTAACAAGCTAGTTGTGATTGGCTGCATATGGGGAAATCTCTCCACTTTTTCACAGTTTGATAAATCTGGGCCACTGTACATGTCTTTTCTTCTATACCTCCTCCTGCTATAAATATTTGTGTGTTCGGAATGGCAGCATATTCAAGAGAAAAACTGCAGCTATGTGCTCAGTTGTGACTAAAAATGTTTTCTCTCACAAGGTCCTCACACAGTGAGGGGAGGGGAGGTGTGGCTGTACAGCCAGTGCTCTCGCCCAAACAGAAATCAGACATAGATCAGGTGATGTTGTCTTGATGGGAGGGGCTGCTCTCACTGAGGAGACAACGTGGATCTAAAAAATGAATTTTTCTCACACTTCCTGCATGTAAGTAACAGCTGAAAGAGGAAAACTGTTGTATATAGCTAATGAATTATATTTAGACGAATGCATAGGTTGGTGAGAGGGAAAGCATGGGCTATGGATTTAGTTCCCCGGAGTACCTCTTTAAGTGGTTAAAGCCATAGGAGGAATTTATTTATCCTGCCTTCATCTTTCTGAGGCTTTAGTATTATTATTACTATTTTTTAAATGAGAGCATATACGTACGACCTGGTCACAGTCCAGATGTGTGAAGCACATTCATGACGTAAGCATGCTTCATACTCCATGGGGGAGATTTATCATTGGGTTTACCCATTTTTCTTGTGTACATTTTTTGGTGCAAGCATTTCACAGTGACTTTCATTGCGTCTTTTTTGATAGAGCGAAAAGCAAGTACTCTATTTTTTTGTGTATTGTGGAATACATTTTACAGTGGATGCTAATTTATCATGTGTGTTTTTTTTGTTTAGACATATTTTTTTGCATAAATATGTTTTTTTTTACTCAAAAATACATAAAAAAAGGACACGTAGGAAAGTGTTCTACCGAGACAGCCGGGGGATGCAAGAGCTGTCCCTGAACACTGCTAAACTGCAACTACTCCCATCATGGGACAGAGCCTGTCCCATGATAGGAGTAGTTGTAGTACCGAAGCACTGAGAGACGGCACTTGCACTCCCCCCCCCCCCCCCGGCTGCGGGACTATTTTGGGACAGTTAGGACTACTACTCCCATCATGGACAGACTCTGTCCATGATGGGAGTTATAGTCCAGGGGCTGAGGGGAAGATCGCACCTGGTCATTCTCCAGAGACCTGCTGCGATCCGCATTTGTTAACTGTAAAAGCCAGTGGCACATGCGGCTCCACTGCGATGCACACCGGCACACGGCGGGAAAAACTGTATACGCTGTCACAATTCATAATCCCTGCCGTCGGAGACAAGAGCTCTGATTGGTGAATAGCTATTCACCAATCAGAGCTCCTGTCTCCTTGTGGCGGGGATTATGAATTATGGGAGCTGTATACAGGAGCTGGCGGGGAGCTCAGTGGAGCTGCAGGCGCTGCTGGTTTTACAGTTAATAAATGCGGATCACAGCGGGTTTCTGGAGAATGACCTGCTGCGATCTGCCCCTCAGAGTCTGTCCCATGATGGGACTAGTGGTAGAACTGCAGCACTGAGGGATGGCAATTGCACATCCCCCAGCTGCGGGACTTTTAGGACTACTACTCCCATCATGGACAGACTCTGTACCATGATGAGAGTAGTAGTCCAAGGGCAGAGGGACAAATCGAAAGGGGGTCTCACTCCTGAGACCCTTTGTGACCTTTACTGCTCCACCCCCTAGTGATGATGCCATTAGGGGGCAGAGCTACACAGTCCAGGCCTAACTGTGTTCTCATTTTGCGTTTTGCATAATGAGAACAGAGCCTTTCTGGCAGTGTGTTCCCAAACAGGGAGACTCCAGCTGTTGCTTAACTACAGCACCCCATGATGGGAGTTGTAGTTTAGCAACAATCAGAGGCTCCCTGTTTAGGAACACACTGCTCTATGTGTGCTCTCCCCAGGGGGGAGGGCAAAAAATGTACTAACCCATATTTCTTGTTTTTCTTTTCTTCTCATTTCAGATACATGAATGTGGTGGACTACGTCAGATTCAGTGAACTGCGACGATGACCAGAGTTTTTAAAATTTCAATAAAATGGTTAACAAGGGCTGTGGGGAAGTGTTTTTTTAAATAAAAAATTTCAATTTTTTTTCAGGCTTAGTAGTGGAAGCTGTCTTATAGACGGAATCCATTACTAAGCCGGGGCTTAGAGTTAGCCTCAAAATCAGCTAGCGCTAACATTAGGCTGTTGCTGCTTGGTTGGTATCTGGCTGAAACTGAAAATAGAGGGGAAAAGCTGAGGTGTATTTGCTGGTGGACAAAAAATTTCAATGAAATCCTGGCCTCAAAGCAATAAAACAAAATCCCTGTGTCCACTTTTCCTGTGAGGTGCAGCTCAGGTGTACAAATAGAACTGTGTGGAGATTTAGAACTTTGCACAAAATTTATCATGTGCCTTGCACAAGTATAAAATACACCAATACAGTGAAATTGAACCAAATTTAGACCAACCAAAACGATCTCCAAAAAACTTCTACCTACACCAACATTGACAAATTTCCATGAGTATCAGCAGCCAGGACTCACCCACTGCTAATGTCAAGTTTATTGTGGCATCAGGCTACTTGCACACTGCTGCCTTTAACCCCTTAAGGACCAGCACAAGTAAACCTGTAGGCCCCTGAAAGACCAGGCCTGTTTTTTCAAATGGGGGATGTCTGTCTTTATTAGAGAATAACTCTGGTAAAGTTTTGCCAATCACAATAATTCTGACATTGTTTTTTTGTCACAAGTTGTCCTTCATGTAGATAGTAAAAGTAAGCCAATATCATTTGTATTTTTTTTTACAATGCAAAAAATCATGACATTTTTTAAAAATGTACGATTTTTTGCTATTTTAACACTAATAGGTTGCATATATTTATACTTACTGACCAAATAGTTTACGAAACTTATACTTTCAGATGTCAACTTTATTTTGACAGCATTTTTTGTTTTTAATTAACATTTTAAATTAATTAGAAGCCTAACAATTTAAATTGAAAATTTGAAAAGTACATCTTTTTTTATGTGCTATGCAAGGTTTGCAGAAGTTTAAAGGTGGTAGAACATAGGAACACCCCCCCAAATGACCCCATTTTAAAAACTAGACCCCTAAAGGTATTCGTTAGGGGTGAGTATTTTAACACTATAGTTTTTTGGCAGGAATTATTACAAAGTCAGTGTTAAAAATTCAAAATTTGCAATTTTTCACAAATGCATCATTTGTGGGACATATTTTTTGTACATCACTTCTGATATTGCAAGAAATGCACCCTATATTTTATTAAGCTACTCGGCCCGTGTTTGGAAATATCCCCGCTTAGGCCATATTTGGTTCCTTGGCGGCGTATTAGGACCCAGAAGCAGAGGAGCGCCATTTGGCTTTCAGGGCATAATTTTAGGCCGAATGGATTGTAGGCCGCACTTCATGCCTGCAAAGGGTTTTAGCTGCCAGAACCATACCGCACCCCCACAAGTGACCCCATTTTGGAAACTACTCCCCCTAAAGTATTCATCTAGACCAAAAGTGAGTACTTTGAGTCCTTTTTGTGTGGCTGGAATGGATACAATGTCAGTGGAAAAATTTTAAATTTTTTTTTTTCCACAAATGCATTATTTGTGGGACATATTTTTTGTACATTGCATCTGAAAAGTAGAAAATGCGCCCCATATTTTATTACGCTGCTCGTCCCGTGTTCGGTAATACCTCCGCTTAGACCATATTTGGTTGCATGGCCACACGGTGGGACCCAAAAGGAGAGGAGCACCATTTGGCTTTCAGGATATCATTATACAAATTATAGTCCGCACTTCATCTTGCAAAGCATTCCAGCTGTCAGAACAATACTGCACTACCAGATTTGACCCCATTTTCAAAACTACACCCCCTAAAGTATTCACCTAGGGCAAAAGTGAGCACGTTGAGCCCTTATTGTGTGGCTAGAATTATTTCAAAGTCAATGGAAAAAAATAGAAATTAGCTTTTTTTTCCCCACAAATTCTTTATTTGTGGAACATCATTTTGGTACGTCGCTTTTGAAATGGAGGAAATGCGCCCATATTTTATCACACTATTCGTCCCGGGCTGGGCAGTACCCCTACTCAGGCCATATCTGGTTGCCTGACCGCCTGGTAGGACCAAGAAGGAGAGGAGCCCCCTTTGGCTTTCAGGACATCATTATATGAATAGTCCCCATTCATACTGCGTTTCTGCAGTATCGGTGTCCGTTGTCATGTCAAAAAAGGGATGCCAATGTATACTGTACCCGTCTCATTCAGAAATGGATGGAGCTGCTACAGTATACGTCAGCATCACTCTTTTTTACGTGATGCTGACGGATACCTCTAACACTGCGGAAACGCAGTATGAACGGGACCGCAGTGTAGGAGCACATACAGCACATCCGTGGCTTATTTCACACCGCAGTCACAAGGGCGAGATCACTGCTGTGGCTGGGTAGCTCAATGTGTCCGCTCATGACTGCCGGCGGGAAATCCGCCACTATGAGTGGACACATAAAGCTACCTAGCCGCAGCAGGGAGCTCATTATTGCGACTGTTTCGGGCATCCGCAGCACGTAATATGCTGCGGATGTGCGCCATGTGATCCCACACATTATGCATTTTTATTTTTGATTATATTTATTTTTGATTATATTTATTTATATTTTTTTACACTTTAAAAAAAAGTTTTAACATTTTGTTACACTTTTTTTTTTTACACTTATTGTCTTTACACTTTCTTTTTTACACTTTTATTTATTTTATATTTTTTTACACTTTTTTTTAATGCTTTGGAATACTTAGTATTTCAAAGCATTGCAACTATATGCTGCCTGCTAGTTTTACACTAGCAGGCAGCATATGAGGACGTGCCTCTGGCACGTCCTCACAGGCAATAACCAGGGCAGACCTGGGGGTCCTAGTAAAGACCCCCGGCTGCCCAGGTATGCAGCAGCACCCTGCGGTCGTTGCAGGGTGCTATAGGAGAGACAGAGGGAGCCCCCTCCCTCTGTCAAAACTCCTTACAGCTCGCGGTCGCTTCCGACCACGGCTGTAAGGGTTAATTTGCCGGGACCGAAGTTGTCTTCGGTCCCGGCAGTGCGGCAGGTCCCCGCCCGCCGGGGATCACACACAGCACCCCGCGATCGCGCTGCGGGGTGCTGCACGGGTGACAGAGGGAGCTCCCTCCCTCTGTCATTACACTTACAGCCCGCGGCAGTGCGGCAGAGTCCCGGCTGTGTGTTACAGCCGAGTCCCTGCCACAATCTCATGGGTGCACTGGGCAGCACCCTCGAAAGCCATGGACGAGTATACACGTCCTAATGGCTGAATGTGCATTCAGCCTGGACGTGTATACACGTCCATGGTCCTTAAGGTGTTAACCGCCGTTAGCGTGACTGAGCCCAACGGGAGGCATAGCGGGCACAGAGGATCCCATTCACTTGAATGGGATTCTCTGATGTCCGTTATTGTGGCCATTATTCACCTGGGAGAAAGCGGGAGAAAAAGTCGTTGCAAGCACTAATTTTTCTCCCGCTATCTTCTAACAGCCGTCACACTGCCGGGCACTGACGGCAGTGTGAAAGGAGCCTAAATGTGTTAAAATTTCATAGCTGATTCTTTAGAAAGGCTGATCGGGACCACCAAACCTCGATCGCAGGGTTCCAATTAGTCTGCATAACAGCCAGAGGACCCTCACCTGAATTTGTGCCCTTAGGTCATCGAGTCAATGCAGCCTGGAGAAGCAGGGCACCAATAACACTGATCAATACCATGCTATGGCATAGCAATGAACAGTGTTTGCAATGGAAAGATTACATGTAATAGTCCCCTATGGGGACAAAAAAATTGTAAATAACATTTCATAAAAGTGTTAATAAGAGATTAACCCCTTAAGAATTCAGCCCATTTTCACCTTAAGGACTCAAAACAATCTTTGTTTTTGCACTTTCGTTTTTCCTCCTCATCTTTTTGCACTTTCTTTTTTCCTCCTCATCTTATAAAAATAATAAAGTTTTTTGCGTCAGCAATTTTATTTTGTAATGACTACTTTTTTTATAATATAATCTGTGGCGAAACAAAAAAAATTATTTGTGGGGTGAAATGAAAAAAAAAACAACGCCATTTTGCTAATTTTTAGGGCTTTCATTTCTATGCAGTGCACTTTTCAGTAAAAATAACATACTATTTTCATTTTGTAGGTCCATACGGTTACAGGGATACCCAATTTCTATAAGTTTTATTTATTTTACTACTTAAAAAAAATTATAACTACATGCACCAAAATTAGTATGTGTAATGGCTGTGGTGAGGTGGATCCACTGACCTGTGAGGATGATGGCGTGGGCCATACAAGGGAGCGGAGTCTAAGGTGCCGCTGGTTTTCACCAGAGCCCGCCACAAAGGGGGATGGGCTTGCTGCGGCAGGCAGCACCCAGGTTGCTACCCCTGATACGACTCTGGCTTATGCGGTGGTTATACGAAAACCCTTCCCAGGGAAGGAGATTGGCCCAATCATCTTGTCAAGCAGAAACAAAATGACAAAGATAATCTCAGAGAATTTGATTCACCCTCTCTACCTGACCGTTGGACTGGGGGTGGTATGCAGAAGAGAAGTCAAGCTTGATCTTGAGACGAGAGCAGAGAGCCCGCCAGAATTTGGAAACAAACTGAACCCCACGATGTGAGAGACAATGTGAGACAATGGTAGGCCATGTAAATGAAAGATATGTCGAAGGAATTGATCTGCCAGCTGTGGAGCAGAAGGAAGTCCAGGGAGGGGCACAAAATGAACCATCGTGGAAAAGCGACCACCCAAATGACTATGTTGTTGCAGGTGGGATGCAGATCGGTGACTAAGTCAATAGCAATTTGTGACCAAGGTCACTCTGGGATAGGCAAAGGAAGTAAAATACCTGCAGGCTTGAGCCGTGGAGTCTTGTCACGGGCACAGGTAGTACAGGAACGTACAAAATCAGTGACATCACGCTCCAGATTCGGCCACCAGTAATGTCGGGTGATCAATTGAATGGACTTCTGTACTCCAGCATGCCAGGCTAGTAAATAAGAATGGCCCCAACTCAACACTTTGTGTCTCAGACGAGGAGGCACAAAAGACTTCCCTGGAGGAACTTGCTGAAGAACAACAGGTGCCACCATAATCATTCGTTCAGGAGGAACAATATGCCGAGGAGTAGAATCCAGACCTTTTACATCAGAAGCTCTAGAGAGAGCATCAGCTCTGACATTTTTGTCCGCAGGTCAAAAATTTATAAAGAAATTAAACCGGGAAAAGAAAAGAGACCATCTGGCCTGCTTGGGGGTTCAGACGTTGTGCTGACTGAAGATATAAAAGATCTTTATGGTCCGTGTAGATACTGACTGGATGAGTATATCCTTCCAAGTGACGCCACTCTTCTAAGGCAAGCTTAATGGCCAAGAGTTCCTGATTTCCAATAGACTAGTTCCTCTCAGCAGGTGAGACTGTCTTAAAAAAGAAGCCACAAGTCACTGTTTTACCCCTGGAGGTCTTTTGAGTTAAGATGGCGCCAGCTCCTATGGATGAGGCATCTACTTCAAGAAAGAATGGCTTTTCTGGATCGGGTCTAGACAGAACAGGTGCAGAAGCAAAGGCAGATTTCAAATGGGTAAAAGACTCTTCTACTTCTGGGGACCAGGACGTAGAATTATTGTTTTTCTTAGTGAGAGCCACAATCGGAGCAATCAAGGAGGAGAAATGTGAAATGAACTGTCTATAATAAATGAGCAAATCCAAGAAAACGCTGTATGGCCCGTAGGACAGAAGGGCGTGGCCAATTGAGTACCGAAGACAACTTGACTGGATCCATCTGTAGGCCTTGGCTAGAGATTATGTAACCAGGAACGGAAGACTCGTCTTCTCAAAGAGTCATTTCTCGAGTTTGGCATAAAGATGATTATTCCGCAGGCGACATAAGACCTGGCGCACGTGAGTGCGATGTGCCTCCAAGTTGGGCGAGAAGATCAAGATGTCATCTAAATAGACCACGACACAAGTGTAAAGAAGATCCCGGAAGATGTTGTTTACAAATTCTTGAAAGACCGCTGGGGCGTTACAGAGTCCAAATGGCATCACTAAGTACTCAAAGTGCCCATCACGTGTATTAAAAGCCGTCTTCCATTCGTCTCCTTCTCGAATCCTGATTAAATTATACACTCCTCGCAGTTCCAATTTGGTGAAGACCTTGGCTCCCTGCAGTTGTCCAAAGAGCTCAGAAATGAGAAGTAAAGGAAACTGATTCTTGATGGTAATTTTATTGAGACCACGGTAGTCAATGCAAAAGCGAAGAGAGCCATCTTTCTCCACAAAAAAGAATTCAGCTCTGGCAGGAGAGGAGGATTTCCGGATAAAACACTTCTGGAGGTTTTCCTTAATATACTGAGACATGGCTTGCATTTCAGGCACCGACAGGGGGTAGATTCACCCTCGGGGAGGAGTGGTACCAGGCAGAAGCTCAATAGGATAATCATAGGGTCGATGTGGAGGAAGACTTTTGGCCTGTTTCTCACAAAACACATCAGTAAAGTCCTGATAAGGAGAGGGCAGACCCGGCACAGAAGAAGGTGAAGGAAGAGATCGCTTCAATTGTGGTGCCAACAAGCGGAGATTCTGAAAGCCTTGACTTCACCAGTTTGCCAATTGAGAACCGGTGCATGTAGTTGCAACCAAGGTAAACCCAAGAGAACCACAGAAGTACAGAAAGGAAGCACATAGAACCTGATCCTCTCTTTGTGTAAAACTCCCACGTGCTTCGTCAGAGGATCCGTGCGGTATTGTACCACGAGGTTCAAACTTTCACCGTTTATGGAGGAAATGTAAAGGGGTTTGCTCAGCTGTGTCACTGGAAGACGATACTTGTGGACCAGGGATGCATTGATGAAATTCCCTGCAGGACCAGAGTCCAAGAAAGCAGAGGCATGAAACAAAGTCCCGGAAGGGGTGTAGATTTGGACTGGCATAGACAAACAAGGAGAGGAGATATTCTCATCTAGGGACGCCTCTCCAAAGTGCCCTAGGTCCGTGCGTTTCCCGGAAAAGAGAACAGTCTTTGAGGAAATGTTCCGGATTGGCACAATAGAGACAAAGATTTTCCTCATGTCTGTGGGACCTCTCATGCTGTGACAGGTGAGTGTAGTCCACTTGCATAGCTTCTTCAGCAGGAGGTAAGGCAGGTGGCAGAGGAGTCCGCTGGAACACTGGTGCCAGACGAGGAAAACGATGAGTAAGAGCAGGTTCACGCTCAAGACGAAGTTCCTCTCAGCAAAGCGCACATCAATACGAGTGGACAGGAGAATAAGTTTACTCAAGGTAGAAGGAGGATCCCGTGTGACCAAAGCATCTTTGACCCTGCTGGAAAGGTCTGTTTTTAAGGTGGCACAAAGGGCTGAATTATTCCAGTCAAGTTCAGAAGCCAGGAGCTGGTTGAGGCTGTTGCTGCTGTTGTTGCTGCTGCTGTAGTTGCTGCTGCTGGACCGTGAGTAGCTGCTGCATAATCGCGGACAGTTGATTAGACTGCTGTGCTTGTTGTGCAATTTGCTGGGACTGTTGGGCCACAATAGAAGTAAGGTCAGAAACATCCAGCAGAGGCACCCCGGCGGGATCCATGGCCGGATCTTACTGTAACAGCTGTGGTGAGGTGGATCCACTGACCTGTGAGGATGATGGCGTGAGCCATACCAGGGAGAGGAGTCTAAGGTGCCGCTGGTTTTCACCAGAGCTCTCCGCAAAGCGGGATGGACCTGCTGCGGCAAGCGGCACCCAGGTCGCAACCCCTGATACGACTCGTCCCCAAAGGTAGCCGAGGTATAGTGCAGGAAGGATGAGGCACAAACAAAGTCAGGACAGGCAGGACACGTAGCAAGAGGTCAGAAGGCAGGCAGCACAGGAGCAAGGTCAGGATACGTAGCATTGGGTCAGATACACGGCTAGGCATGACACAAGTAAACACTTTCTCTTAGGAAAAAAAGGAACAAAGATCCGGCAAGGATTAAATGAAGTGCGGGGTTATATAGGGTCAAACCACACTAGCACCAATTAATGGTGCGCTGGCCCTTTAAAGAGCCACCGTGTGCGCGCCCTAGGAGGCAGGGACGCGCGTACCGGTGGACACAGAGAGCAAAGGAGGCATAGCAGCGAGGAGGTGAGGGGAGACCCGGCAACCGCGTGCGTTCGCATCACGGGATGCAAACCAAAGCGGCGCTGGCAGCAGAGAGAGGGATTCGCTTGCGGTCAGCAAGTCTGACCGCAGCACTAACTGCAAAAATATGTTTATAACTTTTTTATTTTTCTGCGTATGGGGCTATATGAGGGCTTATTGCTTGTGCATGGAGCAGTAGATAACCGATTGGATGACGAGGAGGCAGGTGAGGACCCTCCCGTCGTCCAGTAAGCTGATCGGGACATCATGATTCTGTCGCGATAGTCCCGATCAGCTCAACTGAAATGCCACGATAGTTTTACTTTCAGTTTAGACGCGCAATCAACTTTGATCATGGCATCTGAAGTGTTAATGCTGGGCATCGGCCCAAGCGGCAGTGCCTGGCATTAGCTGTGGGTCTTGGCTGGCCGTAGCAATGCTGAAAAAATGCAGATAAAAAAACTACATATCATGGTGCAAAAAAAAAAAAAAAAGAACCCTCATGCGCCCCTATATTTGAGTGTTATAGGGGTCAGAAGAAGACAAGATTAAGCATACTCACATACTCACATGCAGAATTGCAGCTACAAAAATGTTTTTAATACCTAAAATCCTTTACTACTTTAGGAATTTGCCTGTACTAGTTCTATTTACAAAATTCAAGCCTTGCAGTGTCTTTTAACTCAATATGTTTGGAAGAACTATAAAAGGAATAGAGTGGCCCTGAGGTGTTTGTGTTTCCCAGTGGAGAGTAATGGAATGGGCTGTCCAGACTTGGGACGCTATTATAGAGCCTCAATAAGGGATCAGGTTAAATCCTCGTGGGTAAATAATCACACCAAGCAATGGGTAAACATCTTCCTGGGTTGAATCTGATTCTTTATCCACAGAACTGTGGATTTCTCGGGTGTAAAATAAGCCCCTATATATTGGTTCTCCTACGATGGCAGCCGCCTTCCGTACTTGGTCTCTTCCCATTGTTAAAAATTTTATTTTCCCACTAGGCCTTAGGGATATGCCCCTGGATGTTGTACAAGCTCAAATTCCTAATATCAACTTTACGCTTTGGAAGGTGCGGGGCATTTCGTCATACTCAGACATTGCAGACGAGAAGGGGCTGCTTTCATTCCAGAGTATAGTCCAGAAATTTTCATTACCATCCACAGAATTCTATAAATATTTACAAATAAGACATAACATTTAATCTTTAAAAATTCCATATATATGAAACAAATCCCTATACAGCAATTTTTTTTCTAACCCGAGCTTAACTAACAGGGGCATAGCTAGGGTCTATAACGCTTTACTTGCCTGCTACTAGGGAGCACTGGACCCATGCCTTTAGTAGGGAGCATTGGACCCACGCTTTCAGCTTGAGTTCAAAAGTATCGCACAACATTACTCATTTGATGCAGTAAGGAAAGTCTTATATAGGTGATACTTAACCCCATCGAAACTCTCAAAAATAAACCCTGACCACTCCAGCGAATGTTGGTGCTGTAATAAGAAAGCGGGCACCTTGTTACATATACAGTCATGGCCGTAAATGTTGGCACACCTGAAATTTTTCTAGAAAATGAAGGATTTGCCATACACATGTTTATTCCCTTTGTGTGTATTGGAACTAAACCAAAAAAGGGAGGAAAAAAGCAAATTGGACATAATGTCACACCAAACTCCAAAAATGGGCTGGACAAAATTATTGGGATTTTTTCCTGCTCTGGACAGTTCCTAAAATGGACAGCAGAGGTCAGTAGAGAGCACTGTGGTCATGAGGAAATGCATTTCTTTTTTGGATTTCTCTTTAGTATACAGCCCCTAAAAAGTACTGGAAGGATTAAGATGTTTTAATCTAAGTGATTTACAAACCTGTTCAACTTTCTGGCACCAGTTAATAATAATAATAATAATAATTAAAAAAAAGGTTTTCCACGGGAGTACCCCTTTAACCCCTTAAGGACCAGGACAATTTTCACTGTAGGACCAGAGCGTTTTTTGCACATCTGACCACTTTCACTTTGAGCATTAATAACTCTGGGATGCTTTTACCTTTCATTCTGATTCCGAGATAGTTTTTTCGTGACATATTCTACTTTATGTTAGTGGTAAAATTTTGTCGATACTTGCATCAATTCTTGGTGAAAAATTCCAAAATTTGATAAAAAAAATTGAAAATTTAGCATTTTTGAAGCTCTCTGCTTGTAAGTAAAATAGACATTCCAAATAAATTATATTTTGATTCACAAATACAATATGTCTACTTTATGTTTGCATCATAAAATTGACATGTTTTTACTTTTGGAAGACATCAGAGATCTTCAAAGTTCAGCAGCAATTTTCCAATTTTTCACAAAATTTTCAAAATCTGAATTTTTCATGGACCAGTTCAGGTTTGAAGTGGATTTTAAGGGCTTTCTTATTAGAAATACCCACAAATGACCCCATTATAAAAAACTGCACCCCTCAAAGTATTCAAAATGACATTCAGTAAGTGTGTTAACCCTTTAGGTGTTTCACAGGAATAGCAGCAAATTGAAGGAGAAAATTCAAAATCTCATTGACCCAGTTTTTGAAATTTTACAAGGGGTAAAAGGAGAAAAACCATCTCAAAATTTGTAACCCAATTTCTCTTGAGTAAGGAAATACCTCATATGTGTATGTCAAGTGTTCGGCGGGCACTGTAGAGGGCTCAGAAGGGAAGAAGCGACAATGGGATTTTGGAGAGTGAGTTTTTCTGAAATGGTTTTTGGGGGGCATGTCGCATTTAGGAAGCCCCTATGGTGCCAGAACAGCAGAAAAAACCCCACATGGCATACCATTTTTGAAACTACACCCCTCAAGGCATGTAACAAGGGGTCCAGTGAGCCTTAACACCCCACAGGTGTTTGATGACTTTTCGTTAAAGTCGGATGTGTAAATGAAAAAAAAAATTTTCACTAAAGTGCATTCCCCCCCCCCCCAAATTTACCATTTTTTTTAATAAAGGTTAATGGGAGAAAAAGCCCCTCCAAATTTGTAACCCCATCTCTTCTGAGTATGGAAATACCCCATGTTAGGACATAAAATGCTCTGCGGGCGAACTACAATGCTCAGAAGAGAAGGAGTCACATTTGGCTTTTGGTAAGCAAATTTTGCTGAAAGGTTTTTTGGGGGGCATGTCGCATTTAGGAAGCCCCTATAGTGCCAGAACAGCAAAAAAAAACTTACTGTTAGCCCGGCACGTCACACGGAGCTTCAGCCTATCACCGGCCGAGGCGGGACATCGCTGCGGACGGTGATAGGCTGAAGCTCCGTGTGATGTGCCGGGCTATCAGGAAGTAAGAAGAATACAGCCCGGGGACCGAACACCTGTACCGGAGTGTACCGGAGCTCCGGGGGCTCGTTGGCAGGTAAGAGAAAGTGTGTTTTCTTTTATTTTGCAGCCCTGATGGGAATAAAAGAAAATAGTGCGCGCCGGAGTACTCCTTTAACACCTCACAGGTATTTCACGACTTTTTGTTAAAGTTGGATGTGTAAATGAAAAAAAAAATTTCCACTAAAATGCTGTTTTTCACCAAATGTAACATTTTTACAAGGGGTAATAGGAGAAAATTACCCCCAAAATTTGTAACCCCATTTCTTCTGAGTATGGAAATATCCCAAGTGTGGACGTCAAGTGCTCTGCGGGCGAACTACAATGCTCAGAAAAGGAGGGGCGCCATTGAACTTTTGAAAAGAGAATTTGCTTGAAATGGAAGTCAGGGGCCATGTGCCTTTACAAAGCCTCCCGTGGTGCCAGAACAGTGGACCCTCCCACATGTGACCCCATTTTGGAAACTACACCCTCACAGAATTTAATAAGGGGTGCAGTGAACATTTACACCCCACTGGCGTTTGACAGATCTTTGGAATAGTGGGCTGAGAAAATGAAAAATTACATTTTTCATTTTCACGGACCACTGTTCCAAAAATCTGTCACACACCTGTGGGGCGTAAATGCTCACTGTACCCCTTATTACATTACGTAAGGGCTATAGTTTCCAAAATGGGGTCACATGTGGGGGGAGGGGTCCATTGTTCTGGCACTATGGGGGCTTTGTAAACATACGTGGCATTCAATTACGGACAAATTTTCTCTTCAAAAGCCCAATGGCGCTCCTTCTCTTTTGAGCATTGTAGTTCACCCGCAGAGCATCCACATATGGGGATTTACATCCACATATGGGAAATGTTCTTACTCAGAAGAAATGGGGTTACAAATTTTGGGGGGCTTTTTTTTCCTATTTTCCCTTGTGAAAATGAAAAATTTAGGGTAACACCAGCATTTAAGTGAATTTTTTTAATTTTTTTCATTTTCCCATCCAACTTTAATGAAAATACGTCAAACACCTGTGGGGTGTTAAGGCGCACTATACCCCTTGTTACATTCCATGAGAGGTGTAGTTTCCAAAATGGGGTCACATGTCGGTATTTTTTTTTTTTGCGTTTATGTCAGAACCGCTGTAAAATCAGCCCCCCCTGTGCAAATCTCCAATTTAGGCCTCAAATGTACATAGTGTGCTCTCACTCCTGAGCCTTGTTGTGCCCCAGCAGAGCATTTTACGCCCACATATGGGGTATTTCCGTATTTGAGTTACAAATTTTGGGGGTCTTTTTTTCCTTTTACCGCTTGTGAAGATAAAAAGTATGGGGCAACACCAGCATGTTAGTGTAAAATTTTTTATTTTTTCACACTAACAATCCGGTGTAGACCCCAACTTTACCTTTTCATAAGGGGTAAAAGGAGAAAAAGCCCCCCTCAAAATTTGTTGTGCAATTTCTCCTGAGTACGGAAATACCCCATATGTGACCCTACACTGTTTCCTGGAAATACAACAGGGCTCCGAATTGAGAAAGCAGCATGCGCATTTGAGGACTAAATTAGGGATTGCATAGGGGTGGACATAGGGGTATTCTACACCAGTGATTCCCAAACAGAGTGCCTCCAGCTGTTGCTAAACTGGCTGTTGACTGGACAGTCAGTGGCTGTCCAGAAATGCTAGGAGTTGTTGTTTTGCAACAGCTGGAGGCTCCCTTTTGGAAACACTGCCATACGATATGTTTTTCATTTTTATTGTTGGGGGGGGGAGACAGTGTAAGGGGGTGTATATGTAGTGTTTTACCCTTTATTATGTGTTAGTGTAGTGTAGTGTTTTTAGGGTACATTCGCACTGGCGGGTTACGGTGAGTTTCCCGCTAGGAGTTTGCGCTGCAGCGAAAAATTTGCTGCAGCTCAAACTTGCAGCAGAAAACTTACAGTAAACCTGCCCATGTGAATGTATATTCACATGGGTGGCAAACCTCCAGCTGTTTCAAAACTACAACACCCAGCATGCACTGACAGTCTCTGCATGCTAGGAGTTGTAGTTTTGCAACAGCTGGAGGCACACTGGTTGGATAACTTTCAGTTAGGTTCTGTTACCTAACTCAGTATTTTCCAACCAGTGTGCCTCCAGCTGTTGCAAAACTACAACTTCCAGCATGTATTGATCGTCAAAGGGCATGCTGGGAGATGTAGTTATGTAACAGCTGGAGGTACACAACTACAACTCCCAGCATGCCAAAACAGCCGTTTGCTGTTTTGGCATGCTGGGATTTGCAGTTTTGCAACATCTGGAGGGCTACAGTTTAGAGACCACTGCACAGTGATCTCCAAACTGTAGCCCTCCAGATGTTTCAAAGCTACAACTCCCAGCATGTACTGACAGACCATGCATGCTGGGAGTTGTACTTTTGCAACAGCTGGAGGCTCCATTTTGGAAACACTGTTATACGATACATTTTTCATTTTTATTGGGGGGGGGGGACAGTGTAAGGGGGGGTGTATATGTAGTGTTTTACCTTTTATTATGTGTTAGTGTAGTGTAGTGTTTTTAGGGTACATTCGCACTGGCGGGTTACAGTGAGTTTCCCACTAGGAGTTTACACAGTGATCTCCAAACTGTGGCCCTCCGGATGTTGCAAAACTACAAATCCCAGCATGCCCAGACAGCAAACTGCTGTGTGGGCATGCTAGGAGGTGTAGTTTTGCAAGAACTAGAGGGCCACAGTTTAGAGATCACTGCACAGTGATCTCCAAACTGCGACAGTCCAGCTGCTGCAAAACTACAAATCCCAGCATGCCCAAACAGCTGTCTGGAAATGATGGGAGTTGTAGTTTTGCAACATCTGGAGGGCTGCAGTTTATAGACCACAACTGTAGCCCTCCAGATGTTGCTAGGCAACTCTCCGGCTTCCATAGGATCCAGGGAGCCGCATCGCCATCCTCTTCTGCCGCCGATCGTCACTCACTGCCGTCGATCACCGCCCGCTGCCGACGCCAATGGGTAAGTGGACTTCGGCGCCGGTCCTCTTCTGTTTCCCCGTTCTGCCCCGCCTATTTTGAGTGGGCAGAACGGGGAAACCGAAAGTTAACCCTTCCGCCCCCGATCTGCTATTGGTCATCGCTTCTAGACGACCAATAGCAGGGATACGAAGGGTGGCACCCCTGCCACCTCACTCTTATTCCTTCAGGGGGATCATGGGTGTTTTGGACAACCCCGATCCCCCTTATTTTCCGGATCACCGGAGACCCGTATGACCCAGAATAGCCGCAAATCGCCGGTGTGAATTCACCGGCGATTTGCGGCGATCGCCGACATGGGGGGGGGACGTCTCATTTGCACGGGGTGCCTGCTGATAGATATCAGCAGTCACCTCGGTCCGGTCCCCGCCCGGCGACCGAAATTCCCACAGGCGTACAGGTAAGCCCTTGGTCCTTTAGTACCAGGGAGCAAGGGCGTACCTGTACGCCCTTTGTCCCCAAGAGGTTAATATTTGATTGCACACCCTTTGAAAAAAAATTGCTTCCTATAACCATCAATAAGCTTCTTACACCTCTTGGCCGGAATGTTGGACCACTCTTCCTTTGCAAACTGCTCCAGGTCTCTCTTATTGGAAGGGCGCCTTTTCCCAACAGCAATTTTAAGAGCAGGAATGGGTGCTTTTTGACGTATGTTTGGGCTCATTGTCTTGCTGGAAGACCCAAGATCTCGGACACAAACCTAGCTTTCTGACACTGGGCTGTACAGTGCAACCCAAAATCCGTTGGTAATCCTCAGATTTCATGATGCCTTACACACATTCAAGGCACCCAGTACCAGAGGCAGCAAAACAACCACAAAACATCATTGAACATCCACCATATTTCACTGTAGGTAGTGTTCTTTTCTTTGTAGGCCTCATTCCATTTTCGGTAAAAAAGTAGAATGATGTGCTTTACCAAAAAGCTCTATCTTGGTCTCATCTGTCCACAAAACATTTTCTCAGAAGGATTTTGGCTTACTCAAGTTCATTTTGGCAAAATGTAGTCTTGCTTTTTCATGTCTGTGTCAGCAGTGGGGTCCTCCTGGGTCTCTTGCCATAGCGTTTCATTTCATTTAAATGTCAACGGATAGTTCGCGCTGACACTGATGCTCCCTGAGCCTACAGGACAACTTTAATATCTTTGGAACTTGTTTGGGACTATCCTGCATTGACACCTTTCATCAATTGTTCTCTTCCATCCATGCCCAGGGAGATTAGCTACAGTGCCATGGGTTGCAAACTTTTTGATAATGTTGCACACTGTGGACAAAGGCAAATTTAGATCTCTGGAGATGGACTTGTAACCTTGAGATTGTTGATATTTTTCCACAATTTTGATTCTCAAGTCCTCAGACAGTTCTCTTATCCTCTTTCTGTTGCCCATGCTTAGTGTGGCACACACAGACACACAATGCAAAGACTAAGTGAACTTCTCTCCTTTTTATCTGCTTTCAGGTTTGATTTTTATATTGCCCACACCTGTTACTTGCCCTAGGTGAGTTTAAAGGAAATCTGTAATCAGAATCACCCGCACTAAACCTGTTACACAGGCTTGTAGTGCGGGTGATCCTGATTAAAATGCTTCTTACTTCATTAAAATCTGTGCAGCGGTTCGCCAGATATCTTCATTTTTAGTTATATGGTATTCCCAGGCTTGGGGTTCAGTGGGAGGTCCGCAGCATCAGCGCGGACTCGCTTACGTCATTTTCGCCGGGCGGAGCGGCTGCCCGGCTCATGAATATTCATGGCTGCCTCATCACAGTCTTCCTCCTGGTGTAGGTCACGTGGGTAGCGCCGCGCATGCGCTGCGCGCCGTACATCTGGAAGCAGCATTCTCCTGCATATCTATCTATGCAGGAGAACGCCGCTTCCGGGTGTACGGCGTGTGGCGCATGCGCGGCGCTACCCATGTGACCTACACTAGGAGGAAGACTGCGATGAGGCAGCCATGAATATTCTTGAGCCGGGCAGCCGCTCCGCCCGGAGAAAATGACGTAAGCGAGTCCGCGCTGATGCTGCGGACCTCCCACTGAGCCCCAAGCCTGGGAATACCATATAACTAAAAATGAAGATATCTGGTGAACCGCTGCACAGTTTTTAATGAGGTAAGAAGTGTTTTAATCAGGATCACCCGCACTACAAGCCTGTGTAACAGGTTTAGTGTGGGTGATTCTGATGACAGATTTCCTTTAATGGAGCATCACATGCTTGAAACAATCTTTTTTTTCCCCAATTTTGAAATCCTGCCGTTTTGGCGCAGGGTTCATTACATCCTGTGCCAAATTAAAGGGCATTCCAGTCCCTGGGGTCCAGAAATAGCTCTTTTGCACCTGTACCTCAGTGAAATTCCAGCCCGAGATATTACAATTGCCATCCATTTACTTACGGCCGCAAAAACTGCTGTTGCTGCAAAATGGAAAAGCACGGATGTAATGTCAGCGCTCCGGCCACGCTGGCCGTGAGTGCTCTCCTGTCATGTCCCTGCTGCCGGTGAGGCTGGGATTCACATTGTGGGATGCACCCGCATGCGAATCCCAGCCGTCACTCACCTCCCTGGTCTTTCGTGTTCTCAGCTCTGGCACGCGTGCCCCCGCCTCCTAGGGCACACGCTCCGGAGCACTTACATTTAAAGGGCCAGGGTATGCCCTTAATTAGTGAATTCACCTGCACCTTTTCTTATAAATACCTGCAACTCTCGTCATTCCCTGATGGAACTTTGCTTGCCTTAGTGCCTGAGAAAAAGCTTATATGTGTCTTGCCTTGCTGTGCTCCTGACCCCTTGTTCTGTGACCTTACCTAGCTCCTTGCCGCCTGCCTATTGACCTCCTGCTACGTTCCTGACTCCGCACCTGTGCCGTCTGCCCTGACCTACTGCTATCCAGACCACAAGTTGCTGTATCCCTCCTGTGCCTTGCAACACCTGTGTGGTGGAGTCGTGCCAGGGGTAGCAACCTGGGTGCTGCCTGCCGCAGCAAGACCATCCCGCTTTGCGGCGGGCTCTGGTGAAAAGCAGTGGCACATTAGACTCCGCTCCCTGGCACGACCCGTGTCATCTGCCACACAGGTCCAGCGGATTCACTTCCTCCGTGAGTGTCCTGGCAACTGCCGTGACTCCTTACAGTAAGATCCGGCCATGGATCCTGCTGGGGTGCCTCTGCCAGATGTTTTAGTCTTTCCACCGTCATGGCTCAACAGTCACAGCAGTTAGCTCATCAAGTGCAACAGCTGAATCAACTTTCTGCTATGGTGCCACAGCTTCTTGCCGCTCAGCAGCAACAACAGCAGCAGCAACCTGTGCCTAAGCCTCCTCCTGTGTCAGCTATTTCTTCTGGGTCCAAGCTTTGCTTATCCTTGCCTTCAAAGTTTGATGGAGATCCTAAGATGTGTAGAGGCTTTGTGACTCAGTGTTCCATGCATCTGGAGCTCATGGCAGATCAGTTCCCAACGGAACGAGTTAAAGTGGCATTTTCTGGTCAGTCTTTCGTCTGGAAAAGTTCTGGCCTAGGCTACACCTCTCTGGGATCGTAATGATCCGGTCTCCTCGAACCTACCGGCCTTCCTTGTAGAATTCCGCAAGGTATCCGAAGCACCCACGTGAGCCTCCTCTGCCGAGATGCTCCCAAGGAAGTAACCCGAAGTCGTGGGTATTGGTATAAAGTAAATAATTTATTTTTTACAGCATAAAGAAATCAAAGAAAATAAATAAAGCAAGACGCGTTTCGGGAGTCACTGCTCCCTTTCTCAATTGCAGGTTGTCACGATTCGGCTGGCTGGAGGTGGATCCTCTGTGCCAGAGAGGGTGTTACGCCGAGCGCTCCGGGTCCCCGCTCCTCCCCGGAGCGCTCGCTACACCCTCGCTACTGCAGCGCTCCGGTCAGATCCACTGACCCGGTGCGCTGCGATACCGCCTCCAGCCGGGATGCGATTCGCGATGCGGGTGGCGCCCGCTCGCGATGCGCACCCCGGCTCCCGTACCTGACTCGCTCTCCGTCGGTCCTGTCCCGGCGCGCGTGGCCCCGCTCCCTAGGGCGCGCGCGCGCCGGGTCTCTGCGATTTAAAGGGCCACTGCGCCGCTGATTGGCGCAGTGGTTCTAATTAGTGTGTTCACCTGTGCACTCCCTATTTATACCTCACTTCCCCTGCACTCCCTCGCCGGATCTTGTTGCCATTGTGCCAGTGAAAGCGTTTCCTTGTGTGTTCCTAGCCTGTGTTCCAGACCTCCTGCCGTTGCCCCTGACTACGATCCTTGCTGCCTGCCCCGACCTTCTGCTACGTCCGACCTTGCTTCTGTCTACTCCCTTGTACCGCGCCTATCTTCAGCAGTCAGAGAGGTTGAGCCATTGCTAGTGGATACGACCTGGTCACTACCGCCGCAGCAAGACCATCCCGCTTTGCGGCGGGCTCTGGTGAAAACCAGTAGTGACTTAGAACCGGTCCACTAGCACGGTCCACGCCAATCCCTCTCTGGCACAGAGGATCCACCTCCTGCCAGCCGGCATCGTGACAGAGGGATTGGCGTGGACCGTGTTGGTGGACCGGTTCTAAGTTGCTACTGGTATTCACCAGAGCCCGCCGCAAAGCGGGATGGTCTTGCAGCGGCGGTAGCAACCAGGTCGTATCCACCAGCAACGGCTCAACCTCTCTGACTGCTGAAGATAAGCGCGGTACAAGGGAGTAGACAAGAGCAAGGTCGGACGTAGCAGAAGGTCAGGGCAGGCAGCAAGGATCGTAGTCTGGGGCAACGGCAGGAGGTCTGGAACACAGGCTAGGAACACACAAGGAAACGCTTTCACTGGCACAATGGCAACAAGATCCGGCGAGGGAGTGCAGGGGAAGTGAGGTATAAGTAGGGAGTGCACAGGTGAACATACTGATTAAGCCTGCTGCGCCAATCAGTGGCACAGTGGCCCTTTAAATTGCAGAGACCCAGCACGCGCGCGCCCTAAGGAGCGGGGCCGCGCGCGACGGGACAAGACAGACGGGGAACGGGTCAGGTATGGGAGCCGGGATGCGCATTGCGAGCGGGCGCCTCCCGCATCGCGAATCGCATCCCGGCTGGGAGTGATATTGCAGCGCACCCGGTCAGCAGGTCTGACCGGGGTGCTGCGAATGAGAGGATGCTGCGAGCGCTCCGGGGAGGAGCGCGGACCCGGAGCGCTCGGCGTAACAGTACCCCCCCCCTTGGGTCTCCCCCTCTTCTTGGAGCCTGAGAACCTGAGGATAAGACTTTTGTCTAGGATGTTGTCCTCAGGTTCCCAGGATCTCTCCTCTGGGCCACAGTTTTCCCAATCCACCAAAAAAAATCTTTTCCCTCTGACAGTCTTGGAGGCCAGAATCTCCTTCACAGAGAAGACGTCAGATGAACCGGAAACAGGAGTGGGAGAAACAACTTTGGGAGAGAAGCGGTTAATGATGAGTGGTTTAAGGAGAGAGACATGGAAGGCATTGGGAATACGAAGAGAAGGAGGAAGAAGGAGTTTGTAAGAGACAGGGTTAATCTGGCACAAGACTTTGAAAGGGCCAAGATAGCGTGGTCCCAGTTTGTAACTGGGGACACGAAAGCGGACATATTTAGCGGAGAGCCATACCTTGTCTCCGGGAGCAAAAATGGGGGGAAGTCTTCTTTTCTTATCAGCAAATCTTTTCATCCAGGATGAAGCCTGTAAAAGAGAATTTTGGGTCTCTTTCCATATGGTGGAAAGATCACGAGTCACTTCATCCACAGCGGGCAAACCAGAGGGGCAAGGGAGTAGGGAGGGGAGGAAGAGGGTGACGGCCGTACACCACGAAAAATGGGGATTTAGCAGAAGATTCGGAGACTCTGAAGTTGTATGAGAATTCGGCCCATGGTAGAAGTCATCCTGGCGGGAGGAAACAAAATGCCGTAAATAGTCACCCAGGACCTGATTAATTCTTTCTACTTGCCCATTGGATTGGGGATGATAAGAAGAAGAGAAGTTTAATTTGATCTTGAGCTGTTTACAGAGGGCCCTCCAGAATTTAGACACGAATTGGACGCCTCTATCCGAGACGATATGCGTGGGCAAACCGTGAAGGCGAAAAATGTGTACAAAAAATTGCTTTGCCAACTGAGGCGCTGAAGGAAGACCAGGAAGAGGAATAAAATGTGCCATCTTGGAAAATCGATCAACGACCACCCAAACAACTGTGTTGCCACGGGATGAGGGCAAGTCCGTAATAAAGTCCATACCAATCTGTGACCAAGGCTGTTCAGGAACAGGCAGAGGATGAAGGAGACCAGCAGGCTTCTGGCGAGGAGTCTTATCCCGGGCACAGACAGTACAGGCCCGCACGAAATCAACAACATCAGTCTCCAGAGTCAGCCACCAATAAAATCGAGAGATGAGTTGCAAGGATTTTATGATATATGATAACTGGAAATTTTGATCCCTCCAGCAGGTGCCTCCATTCCTCAAGCGCCAGTTTAATGGCCAGTAGTTCTCGATCACCAATGGAGTAGTTTCTCTCCGTCGGAGAGAAGGTCCTAGAAAAAAACCCACAAGTAACAGCATGCCCGGAAGAATTTTTTTGTAGAAGGACAGCTCCAGCTCCCACAGAGGAGGCATCTACCTCCAATAGAAAGGGTTTAGATGGGTCAGGTCTGGAGAGCACGGGAGCAGAAGAAAAGGCAGACTTGAGATGTTTAAATGCGTCTTCCGCTTGGGGAGACCAGGACTTAGGATTGGCATTTTTCTTGGTTAAAGCCACGATAGGGGCAACAATAGTGGAGAAGTGTGGAATGAATTGTCTGTAATAATTGGCGAACCCCAAAAAACGTTGGATAGCACGGAGTCCGGAGGGGCGTGGCCAATCTAAACGGCAGAAAGTTTATCTGGGTCCATTTGTAGTCCCTGGCCAGAGACCAGGTATCCTAGGAAAGGAAGAGATTGACATTCAAAGAGACATTTCTCCATTTTGGCATAAAGTTGATTGTCCCGAAGTCTCTGAAGAACCATGCGGACATGCTGGCGGTGTTCTTCTAAGTTGGCAGAAAAAATCAGAATATCGTCCAGATAAACCACAACACAGGAATATAGGAGATCACGAAAAATTTCATTAACAAAGTCTTGGAAGACGGCAGGGGCGTTGCACAGGCCAAAGGGCATGACCAGATACTCAAAGTGTCCATCTCTGGTGTTAAATGCAGTCTTCCATTCGTCCCCCTCCCTGATGCGGATGAGATTATAAGCACCTCTTAAGTCCAGTTTGGTAAAGATGTGGGCGCCTTGTAGGCGATCAAAGAGTTCCGAGATAAGAGGTAAGGGGTAGCGTTTTTTTACCGTGATTTTATTAAGTCTGCGGTAATCAATGCAAGGGCGTAGGGAGCCATCTTTTTTGGACACAAAAAAAAATCCAGCTCCGGCAGGAGAGGAGGACTTGCGGATAAACCCCTTTTTTAAATTCTCCTGGATGTACTCCGACATGGCTAGAGTCTCTGGAGCAGACAGAGGATAGATTCTGCCCCGGGGTGGAGTAGTACCCGGGAGGAGGTCAATAGGACAGTCATAAGGCCTGTGAGGAGGTAAAGTCTCTGCTTGCTTTTTGCAAAAAACATCAGCATAGTCCATATAAGCCTTAGGAAGACCGGATACCGGGGGAACCACAGGGTCACGACAGGGAGTACTGGGAACCGGTTTAAGACAGTCCCTGAGACAAGAAGTACCCCAGTTCTTGATCTCTCCTGTGGACCAATCAAGGGTTGGGGAATGGCGTTGAAGCCACGGTAATCCAAGAAGAATTTCTGAAGTGCAGTTGGAGAGGACCAAAAATTCTATTTTTTCGTGATGTGGTCCGATGCACATTAGGAGAGGTTCCGTGCGGTAACGCACGGTACAGTCCAATCTTTCATTGTTAACAGAATTGATGTAGAGGGGTCTGGCGAGACTGGTCACCGGGATGTTGAACCTGTTGATGAGAGAGGCCAAAATAAAATTTCCTGCAGATCCGTAATCCAAGAAGGCCATAGCAGAGAAGGAGAAGGTAGAAGAAGATATCCGCACAGGCACAGTAAGGCGTGGAGAAGCAGAGTTCACATCAAGAACTGTCTCACCTTTGTGCGGAGTCAGCGTACGTCTTTCCAGGCGGGGAGGACGGATAGGACAATCCTTCAAGAAGTGTTCGGTACCGGCACAGTACAGGCAAAGATTCTCCATGCGGCATCGGAGAGAGGAGCCGGGGAGAGAAACCGCCTCGTGCGAACAAAGTCCATATCCTGGCGGAGCTCCTGACACCTTTCGGAAAAACGCATGTCAATGCGGGTGGCAAGATGAATAAGTTCATGCAGGTTAGCAGGAATTTCTCGTGCGGCCAGCACATCTTTAATGTTGCTGAATAGGCCTTTTTTAAAGGTCGCGCAGAGGGCCTCATTATTCCAGGATAATTCGGAGGCAAGAGTACGGAATTGGATGGCGTACTCGCCAACAGAAGAATTACCCTGGACCAGGTTCAGCAGGGCAGTCTCAGCAGAAGAGGCTCGGGCAGGTTCCTCAAAGACACTTCGAATCTCCGTGAAGAAGGAGTGTACAGAGGCAGTGACAGGGTCATTGCGGTCCCAGAGCGGTGTGGCCCATGACAGAGCTTTCCCAGACAGAAGGCTGACTACGAAAGCCACCTTAGACCTTTCAGTAGGAAACTGGTCCGACATCATCTCCAAGTGCAGGGAACATTGCGAAAGAAAGCCACGGCAAAACTTAGAGTCCCCATCAAATTTATCCGGCAAGGATAATCATAGGCCGGAAGCGGCCACTCGCTGCGGAGGAGGTGCAGGAGCTGGCGGAGGAGATTGTTGCTGAAGCTGTGGTAATAGCTGCTGTAGCATCACGGTCAGTTGAGACAGCTGGTGGCCTTGTTGCGCTATCTGTTGCGACTGCTGGGCGACCACCGTGGTGAGGTCGGCGACAACTGGCAGTGGGACTTCAGCGGGATCCATGGCCGGATCTACTGTCACGATTCGGCTGGCTGGAGGTGGATCTTCTGTGCCAGAGAGGGATTGGCGTGGACCGTGTTGGTGGACCGTTTCTAAGTTGCTACTGGTATTCACCAGAGCCCGCCGCAAAGCGGGATGGTCTTGCAGCGGCGGTAGCAACCAGGTCATATCCACCAGCAACGGCTCAACCTCTCTGACTGCTGAAGATAAGCGCAGTACAAGGGAGTAGACAAGAGCAAGGTCGGACGTAGCAGAAGGTCAGGGCAGGCAGCAAGGATCGTAGTCTGGGGCAACGGCAGGAGGTCTGGAACACAGGCTAGGAACACACAAGGAAACGCTTTCACTGGCACAATGGCAACAAGATCCGGCGAGGGAGTGCAGGGGAAGTGAGGTATAAGTAGGAAGTGCACAGGTGAACATACTGATTAAGCCTGCTGCGCCAATCAGTGGCGCAGTGGCCCTTTAAATTGCAGAGACCCGGCGCACGCGCGCCCTAAGGAGTGGGGCCGCGCGCGCCGGGACAAGACAGACGGGGAACGGGTCAGGTACGGGAGCCTGGATGCGCATCGCGAGCGGGCGCCTCCCGCATCGCGAATCGCATCCCGGCTGGGAGTGATATTGCAGCGCACCCGGTCAGCAGGTCTGACCGGGGCGCTGCGAATGAGAGGATGCTGCGAGCGCTCCGGGGAGGAGCGGGGACCCGGAGCCCTCGGCGTAACACAGGTGGTTGCTGTATGGCAAGGTGACAGGTATGAGGGTTTTAAATACATAAAAATGGCGCCAAAACCAGGTGAGCTGGTGACGTCATGTGAGATGGGTGTCGGGGCCAGGTGTGGACTGGGCAATAGAGACCTATATTTTCAAACATTTTCAATAAAGGATCATGAAAACCACATAAACCATGAAAAAATACATAGGTATAGTCTTTTACAGGAGTATTTAGGTGTTTAAACTAAACCGCGAGAAATGTCCGTGGTGGCGACCAATCAGAGAGCTGCCGGTGTCCGTGGGACCAATCAGGAGGAAGTAGGAGGAGGCTGTCATTGCTGTGCAGGGTTGCCGCGGTGGGTTATGAATGGAGGCGAGCCTTTTGAAGCTGATTGGTCGCTCGCTGTAAGATGGTATAGGGGTGACCAATCAGGAACGTGCCGTACATAGCTGTGTACAGTTACGCTGTCATAGGAGAAAAGTCCGTGTGGGGATGTCGTCTAAACATGGGCATGGGGATAGTAGGCTTGATTCTGAATGGCTGTCTGTGATGTCGAGTGAGCCAATCAGAGGGGGGACGTATGAGTCCGGGTTTCAAGTCTTTGCCGCTGGTGGCGGTAGAATATCTTTCAAAAGTGTCTGCCAATCGCTGCTGGGCTGGTCCGGGAAGCGGCCAATCAGGGTTGAGACGTGTATATCCTCTACTGGTGATTCCTAGAGGCATCGGCGGCAGATCTATTTTGAAGAATACGACCAATCGCTGCTGGGCAGGTCCAGGCGGCGACCAATCATGAGGAAGGACGTACTGTGGCGACCAATCATGAAGAAGGAAGTCTTGTAGCGCTTTCAGGATGCAGGTATCAGACTTTAACATCGTCCGGTCGGGCTGTCATCCGATCTGGTGGTCATCGGGGTCCGGATCACACTTGGAATTTAGACGTTTTCACGGAAGAGCTATGAGATCTGTAAGGGAAGGAAGAGGTAGAGGGGAGGGGAGTGACAGGTGGCTTCTGCGGCAGCTCTGTGTCATCTTGTCCCGTGGTGAGGAGGCATCTGGTGCGGCTGTCACGATGTCATCAGGACCTTGTAGATTGTCTTTAGCTGGCATCGGTGAGGCAGGTGGACTTGCTTAAGGACAGCAGTGGGTGGGGGTGTGAATTAAGTGACGTTTTCGATGTACTCATTCAAACCCGAGGGTGTCAAAGACTTAAGGAGGAAAATCCAGAAATGTTCCCGTTTTCTCAGTGCTGCAAAACGGTGGGCAGTGTCAGCGGAGATGTGTTCAATAGGTGTGATGGTGTGGCACCTGAAATCGCTGTTGTGCTTTTTTCTATTGCCCAGTCCACACCTGGCCCCGACACCCATCTCACATGACGTTACCAGCTCACCTGGTTTTGGCGCCATTTTTATGTATTTAAAACCCTCATACCTGTCACCTTGCAGCAACCACCTGCAATTGAGAAAGGGAGCTGTGACTCCCGAAACGCGTCTTGCTTTATTTATTTTCTTTGATTTCTTTATGCTGTAAAAAATAAATTATTTACTTTATACCAATACCCACGACTTCAGGTTACTTCCTTGGGAGCACCACCGCAGCTTTTTTCCTACATTTCTATGGACCCACCCCTGGGCTCTGTCCACACGCTGCAGGCCTGCATACCAAGCTACCATCGCCGGCAAGGGATACGCTACCCCCCACCCGGGTACCTACCTACACCGGCTAGAGACCTACACCGCACCCAGTGCCACCTCTGCTTTTTTCCGTCATATACTGCTCCTCTGCGGAGATGGCTCTTGTGACTCTTTGTCAAGGTAATTCCTCTGTGGGCGACTACGCTGTTCAATTCCGCACACTAGCTTCTGAACTGGCTTGGAACAACGAAGCCTTGTGTACCTTTAAAAATTGACTCTCCAGTAAAATCAAAGATGGTCTCGCTGCACGAGATTCTCTGACTAACTTGAGTGAATTTATCCATTTAGCCACTCGTATTGATGTGCGTTTTGCCGAGAGGCAGGAAGAACTTCATTTGGAAAGAGAACCTGCCCGAACACGGCCATTTCCCTGACTGGCTCATGTGTTCCAACCTCTACCATTCTTTGCCTCCTGCAGAAGAGGCTATGCAGGTGGATCGCTTTTGGCTAATGCATCAGGAAAGATCCCGACAACGCAATGAGAAATGTGCCTATATTGTGCCAGTCCGGAGCACTTTCTCAAAGACTGTTCTATATGTCCTCTGTGTCCGGGAGAATGCCTGCATCTTGGACAAGTAAGAGTGGCGTCCTTAGATGTGAATATGACTTATCCTTGGTTGACCATCCCAATACAGGTCTTTTCTCCGGCCAAGACATCTTCCAACGCTTGTGCATTTTTGGACTCTGGTTCCGCTGGCGACTTCATTGGTGTCTCCCTGGTTCAGAAAAATTTGCCTTCCAGTGACTCTTCTTGCCAGTTCCTTGTACATTTCCTCTGTTAATGGACAAAATCTGAACTGTAAAGTGCTATACCGCACTGAACCTCTCATCCTGCAAGTAGGAGATTTGCATAAGGAAAAAATCGAGTTCTATGTGCTACCACATTGTACTTTGGAGCTTCTTCTTGGTCTTCCTTGGCTTCAACGCCATTCCCCTCAACTAGACTGGAATACTGGTGAAATCACATGCTGGGGACAGTTTTGCCAAAATCATTCTCTTGTGCCGATCCAGTCTAAAACTCTTTCTTCAACTCCTCCTAGGCCTGCTAACAAAATAATTCAGAGCTGACACTCTTACCAGGTCCTTCGATGTTGCAGGTTTGAATTCCACGCCAAGGCATAATATTCCTCCAGAGTGATTGCTTCCTGTAACTCCATAGCGGTTCTGAGCTGGGTTAAAAAAACTGCGTATGCACTTTGAAGACAGAGCGCAGCGCTCAGGGGGGACCGATAACTCTACGTCATAAGTACGTGGAGAAGCAAAAAATATGTATGCAACAAGGGGGGCGGGCTTCAAGTGCCTGCCTCCGGAACACAAAGCAAGATTGCCGGTGGGGGACCCTCCTGCTGCGCGCAAAATTGGGATGGATGGCGGACGCAAACTTGGCTAAAACAAAACTTTACCAAGTAAGTGAGCATGTTACAGACTCCTGTTCACCCACACTATAACCCAATGTATTGGGTTTAGTGTGGGTTAACTTGTTGACAGTTTTCCTTTAAGCCTTCCAGTACTTATCAGCTGCTATATACTACATAGAACGTTGGATAGTTCTTTCCAGTCGGACCACAGTGCTCTCTGCTGACACTTCTGTCCATGTCAGGAACTGTCCTGAGCAAGAACAACCCATAGCAAACCTCTCCTGCCCTGCACAGTTCCTGACACAGACAGAGGTGTCAGCAGAGAGCACTGTGGTCAGACTGGAAAGAACTACAAAACTTCCTCTGTAGCATACAGCTGCTGATAAGTACTGAAAGGCTCAATATTTTTTAAATAGAAGTAATTTACAAATCTGTTTAAAGTTCCTTTTTATATTTTAGAAGAAGCCAGCATATGCACCTTATGGACCAGGACTGGGTCTGCAGGAAGAGGAAGCAGAAGCAATGGCATTGCAGTGCCGCCCAGAAGAACAGAACTCGCAGCCTGAGATAGATATACTATATTTTATAAGGTCAAGTAAGCCAAGGGCAGACATGCAGTTCTATATGCGCAACTTAGAATCCTGCACAGATGCCCAGAAGGGCCCACTCCTAACCTAAAAGCAGCCAATATCTTCTTACTTTCTATTGGAGTTCTCTGTAAATATTGGTGGGGGGAATGCATTTTTCATTAAAGTTGTGCACCACTAATTTGTGAGTGAAATTGTTTACCCTGTTTTTGGCTTCTTTTTTAGGCTGTGTTTCACATTTAACAAGCAGGTTAAATAAACGAAAACCACCAAAGTTTCCAGACATGTATAAAACACATTTGTGCATATAAGTAAAACATGAAAAATTCACCATGATAGGGGTATTTAAAAATGTTGTTTTACCCCATCATTCTGCACTCAATATCCCATAATGACAAAATGAAAACAGAATGTTAGAAATCTTTGCTGGAAAATTAGTATATTGCATTGACATAAGTATTAAGACCCTTTACCCAGATCCTTAGCTCAAGCACCTTTTTCTGTCTACAGTTCGGTATGATGCCACAAGGTTTGCCCACCTGGATTTAGGGATTTTCTTCCATTCTTATATGCAGTCCTCTCATGCTCTGTCAGGTTGGATGGGGACCATCGGTGGACAGCCATTTTCAGTTCTCTTCAGAGATATTTAATTGGGTTCAAGTTAGAGTTCTGGCCAGGCCAATCAGGGATATTTACAGGGTTGCCCCTAAGCTACTTCTGTATGATCCTGCGTGTGTGCCTAGGGTCATTGGGATTTTTTTTTTGTCCCAGTCTGACGTTTAGAGCACTCTGGATCAGGTTTTCATTAAGAATATCTATGTACTTTGCTCCATTCCAGTGGCGTTGCTAGGGTTGGTTTCACCCGGTGCGGTAGAAAATGGTGTCACCCCATACCTCCCCCCCTCAGTAAGTTTTTAGCCTGTTGTGACAGACACCACTGTTGTAGCGCATTGTGAGAAATTCCAGTATAATAATCAGATATACCAGTTGCCACAGAATGGGAAAGTGTTAAAGAAGTTTTCACCATTTAAATATACAGCTCCCAGAATTACTTAAAGGGGTACTCCACTGGAAAACATTTACTTTTATATCAACTGGTGTCAGAAAGTTAAACAAATTTTTAAATTACTTCTATTTAAAATCTTAATCCTTACAGTACTTATAAGCTGTTGTATTCTCCACAGGAAGTTGTGTAGTTCTTTCCAGTCTGTCCACAGTGCTCTGTCTGTCCATGTTAGGAACTGTCCAGAGCAGGAGAGGTTTGCAATGGGGATTTGCTCCTCCTATGGACAGTTCTTGACATGGACAGAGGTGTCAGCACAGAGCACTGTGGTCAGACAGAAAATAAATTAAAAAAGAAAAGAACTTCCTGTGAATCACTTATACAGCAGCTAATAAGTACTGGAAGGATTAAGATTTTTAAATAGAAGTAATTTATAAATCTGTTTAACTTTGTAGCACCAGTTGATTAAAAAACATTTTTTCCAGTAGAGTAAACCTTTATGCAGTGGTGAGGTTATGCTGGGAGTTGTAGTTTCACTCATCATAACTGTAGAACTGACAAGCGACTACAGCTCTGATAGGACATAGAGAGGAGAATGTACAATAATATCAGTGACTACAGGTGACGTCTTCTCTATAGTGAGGAGAATACACAATGATATCAGTGACTACAGGTGATGTCTTCTCTATAGTGAGGAGAATACACAATGATATCAGTGACTACAGGTGACGTCTTCTCTATAGTGAGGAGAATACACAATGATATCAGTGACTACAGGTGACGTCTTCTCTATAGTCTTCCCTTATCTAATTCAGATGGTACATACCGCCTGGTCCAGCTAAAACTTCTGTCTGCAGAATGTGACGCCCAGACGTCTCCTCACTATGTCAGCGCATTCTCATCCTCTATATGAAAACAATAATTTGAGTTGACAGGGGGATAGGGGCCCGTTAGTTATCTCTACTCATTCTCTCTTGCTGGAGGTGGGCTATCTCCCTGGCTTATGGTGCTCCTTTGGACAAACACCTTTCTGCTTATCCCTTGATGGTTAGGGAGAAATGGGAGGGAGATGTGGGTCTCCTTACTGATGTTCAGTGGACGGATCTGTTAGCTACTGTCCCCTCCTGTCTCTTAGTGAACCGAATCATCTCTCACAATTATATTTGTTACATAGGGTGTACAGGACCCCGATCTTTCTCCCAAAAATTGGATGGCGACCTGACTCGGAGTGTAACAGATGCTCTACGGAGAAGGCAGGTATACTGCATATGTTTTAAAGCTGTAAGGAGTTGATGACTGTGCTATTTATGGGATTCAGGGTATCCTTTATCAGGCATGTAAAACTATTACGTCACATTGGACGCATACGACCCATCCCACACTGCAGGAATTCACGAATAGAATGAATGCTGTGATCAGGCTTAGGCGGGGAGTATACCTTAAGAGAAAGGCTGTGGCTAAATGTGAACAAATTTGGGGATAGTGGTTGGATACCCTGGGGTTACCCACCTCTATTCTTCTCCAATTATGCAGAGGCCCTCTACAGGTGCTGTTTAATACTGTTCGCAGTGAACTTATGTACTGTTTGCTTTATACTGTTTCTTCTTCCTTTGTGTTCTCCCCTTCCCTTCTCAGGTCCCCTTTCTTTTTTTTTTTTTTTTTTACTCCATGAGATTGGTGTTCTCATTTGTACTGTGGGTGGAATGGTGTCTCCCCAGAGCATCTTGGGTGCAAATTGCTTTATTATCATGGACATATTAGTTGGAGGACTAAGGAGACTGCATACACATGGTTACATGTTTAACTGGTTTGTTGTGTTTTACTGCATATTCTGTACCATCCCTACCATATATTTTTGCGCACAATGCTGATATGTCTAAGTGCATGCTGTGGTTGATGTCCTTCTGTATTCTGTGGACTGGAATTTTGTATCCTCTTGTTTCTATCCATTGTGCCGACTGTTTTGTCTGTTTGTACCAAATATAGAAAATGTTTAGCAAAATAGATCTGATAAAAAAAAAAAAAAAAAAAAGAGAGAAATGGGAGGTTCCAGAGCTAAATTTCATGTGTCATATGAAAGGGTCTGAATACTTATGTTCATGTGAAATTTTAGTTTAGCAGACATCTAATGTTGTAGAAGGGTTGTGGCACCCAATGTTGGGGTACTGTGTGCAGGGTGTATGGGTATGATTATGATGCCAGGGCACCCTTAACCTACAGGTGCAGGATAATAAATACACCGGGTTATGGATAACTGTCTTTACTGAGGCAGGAGTAGATGTCCTCACAGTGCAGTTTAGAGTAGAGGAAATACAGTATAACCCTTGGGAGCCCTATAGACTTGCTGTGACTTGTAGTATTGTGCTTGGGACTTTACACTTAAAGGAGTAGTCCAGTGGTGATTCAGTGGTGAGCAACTTATCCCCTATCCTAAGGATAGGGGATAAGTTGCAGATCGCGGGGGGTCCGACCGCTGGGCCCCCCCGCGATCTCCTGTACGGAGCCCCGACAGCCCGCTGGAAGGGGGCGTGTCGACCTCCGCACGAGGCGGCGGCCGACACGCCCCCTCAATACAACTCTATGGCAGAGCCGAAGCGCTGCCTTCGGCAATCTCCGGCTCTGCCATAGAGATGTATTGAGGGGGCGTGTCGGCCGCCGCCTCGTGCGGGGGTCGACACCCGCTATCTCGGCGGAGAGCCGGGGCCCCGTACAAAGAGATCGCAGGGGGCCCCAGCGGTCGGACCCCCCGCGATCTCAAACTTATCCCCTATCCTTAGGATAGGGGATAAGTTTTTCACCACTGGACTACCCCTTTAATGCTGAGGCCTCCCACATTGGGTTCTGATAGTGTCCAATTAACGCTATACTGCCAGGGTATGAACTATTTTTGTGTGGCTCGTCGACTCACCGGGTATTATGCTCACAATTAGGAATCTCTGAATTCTCCTGGGCGGAGAACACTTGCAGAATTGCGGTCCCTTGCTTGAAGATTTGTTTTAGGATTCCCTTAGATCACCTCATACTCCTGCTGTGTCTTCTCCACACTGCAGCTCACACTGAGCTCTGCACTAGTCTCTTGGACTAGACCAAGACTAGACTATATAACTCCTCCCCCCTACATTATATATGGCCGAGCTAGGGGGGCCTCACATTGGGCAATCAGGGTCACATGGGTACTCTGCATCATGCCTCCTGACAAATGTCCTGTACATTTCTTAAAGCCACAGTGCATAACAACATACATTAACAGACAAAGGGGGAGATTCAAAACCTGTGCAATTGCCCATAGCAACAAATCAGATTGCTTCATGTTTGAAAAGGCCCCTGAAAAGTGAAAGAAGCGCTCTGATTGGTTGCAATAGGCAACTGGTCAACTTTTTCTCAACCCAGGTTTTGATGAATCTCCCCAAAGATTACAATAAATATTACAGCATCACCTGAGCAGCAGGGCCTTTCACAGGCACCTGAAGCAATAATTACCTGACAGAATGCACTCCGGTACTGGGACATCACATGATTTCTAAAAAAGTAATTAGCGCAAGGCAGCAAGAAAGCAAAAAGTGAGAAAAAAAAAAGCATCTGAAAACTTTCCGAATGCACTGGATATTGGGAACAAGGGTCAGTTATTCAAGAGGTCATTCACATGCTAATACATTAACATCATTCAGATAGGGGATACATTTTTTTAATGATACTTATCCTTTAATGGATGAACAAGGCTCTGTATGTCAGCCAAGGAGAAGCTCCTCTTTTGGTGGAGTTTTTATGTGATGAAATTTGGCAGATTGCTGTGGCACAGTTGTTGCCACAATTTAGCATTATAACTTTATTTAACTCATATTACTCTAAATGGTTCACTATAGTACAAAATGATTGTAGGAAATCTGGCTTTATTTCTGTTGTGATTTATGAAAATGAAAGCTTAACAGAACAGGTCTACATAAATCTTCACATTTTCTGTCAGTAGTAAAAGGTGTTTGCTTAAGAGATTGGAAAACATAGGATTAATAAAGCAAGCATCTGCACGTTAATCCCTGTTCGCTACTTTTCTCTATCCTCTTATACATCTTTTCAAAGCTCTTACAGACATGGTTTGCTAACTAATCAAAGTCTATTGATATTAGAATCTTATATAGGAGAACTTCATGTACTGAGTTGTAGCCTAAACATTGACATTGCCGTATTGTTTTCTTCTTTTTTTGTATCAGTGGCACAATAAGAAGGGGCTGTTAAATACAAAAGAATGGCAATTAATTCCTTTTACTTTAGTCCCAACCCTGTTCTAAATGCAGACATGATGGTGAGGAAGTGGCTGCCACAGAGGGCAAAGATGTATAGACCATTAATTTTTTTAACCCCTTAACGACAACGGATGTATATTTACGTCCTGCGCCGGCTCCCGCGATCTGCCGCAGGGTCACGAGGTGACCCCACGTCATATCGCGACGGTCCCGGTGGCCATCAATGGCTGGGACTAGCGGCTAATACAGGACATCACCGATTGCGGTGATGCCCTGTATTAACCCTTCAGGCGCGGCGTCTGAAGCGAAAGTGAAGCTATCCCGTCTGCTCAGTCGGGCTGTTCGGGACCGTCTCGGTGAAATCGTGGTGTCCCGAACAGCTTACAGGACATCGGGAGGGACCCTACCTGCCTCCTCGGTATCCGATCGGCGAATGACTGCTCCGTGCCTGAGATCCAGGCAGGAGCAGTCAAGCGCCGATAACACTGATCACAGGCATGTTAATACATGCCAGTGATCTGTGTAAAAGATCAGTGTATGTAATGTTATAGGCCTCTATGGGAGCTATAACATTGTAAAAAAAGTAAAAAAAAAAAAAGGGTTAATAAAGATCAATTTAACCCCTTCCCTAATAAAAGTTTGAATCACCCCCTTTTCCCATTTAAAAAATAAAACAGTGTAAATAAAAATAAACATATGTGGTATCGCCGCGTACGAAAATGTCCGAACTATAAAAATATGTTGTTAACCCCTTAAGGACTCAGGGTTTTTCCGTTTTTGCACTTTCGTTTTTTCCTCCTTACCTTTTAAAAATCATAACCTTCTCAATTTTCCACCTAAAAATCCATATTATGGCTTATTTTTTGCATCACCAATTCTACTTTCCAGAACATTAGTCATTTTACCCAAAAATTCACGGCGAAATGGAAAAAAAAATCATTGTGCGACAAAATCGAAGAAAAAATGCCATTTTGTAACTTTTGGGGGCTTCCGTTGCTACGCAGTGCATATTTTGGTAAAAATGACACCTTATCATTATTCTGTAGGTCCATACGGTTAAAATGATACCCTACTTATAGAAGTTTGATTGTGTCGCACTTCTGGAAAAAATCATAACTACATGCAGGAAAATGTATACGTTTAAAATTGTCATCTTCTGACCCCTATAACTTTTTTATTTTTCCACGTACAGGGCGGTATGAGGGCTCATTTTTTGCACCGTGATCTGAAGTTTTTAAAGGTATGACTTTTTATACATTTTTTAATGGTATAAAAAGTGACCAAAATACGCTTTTTTGGACTTTTGATTTTTTTTGCGCGTACGCCATTGACCGTGCGGTTTAATTAATGATATATTTTTATAGTTCGGACATTTACGCACGCGGAGATACCACATATGTTTATTTTTTATTTTATCTACACTGTTTTATTTTTTTTTTATGGGAAAAGAGGGGTGATTCAAACTTTTATTAGGGAAGGGGTTAAATGACCTTTATCAACACTTTTATTTAACTTTTTTTTTGCAGTGTTATAGGTCCCATAGTGACCTATAACACTGAACACACTGATCTCCTATGCTGATCACTGGCGTGTATTAACACGCCTGTGATCAGTGTTATCGGCGCTTGACTGCTCCTGCCTGGATCTCAGGCACGGAGCAGTCATTCGTCGATCGGACACCGAGGAGGCAGGTAAGGGCCCCCCCGGTGTCCTGTAAGCTGTTCGGGATGCCGCGATTTCACCGCGGCGGTCCCGAGCAGCCTGAATGACTAGCCGTGATACTTTCACTTTCGCTTTACAAGCGGCGGTCAGCTTTGACCGCCGCTTCTAAGGGTTAATACCACACATTGCCGCGATCGGCGATGTGTGGTATTAGCCGCGGGTCCCGGCCGTTGATGAGCGCCGGGACCGACGCGTTGTGATGCTGCGACCCCGCTTCATATCACGGGAGCCGGCGCAGGATGTAAATATACATCCTGCGTCGTTAAGGGGTTAATTAAACTGCACGGTCAATGGCGTACACGTAAAAAAAATACAAAGTCCAAAAGCGTATTTTTGGTCACTTTTTATACCATTAAAAAATGAATAAAAAGTGATCAAAAAGTCCGATCAAAACAAAAATGGTACCGATAAAAACTTCAGATCACGAAATGAGCCCTCATACCGCCCTGTATGTGGAAAAATAAAAAAGTTATAGGGGTCAGAATATGACATTTTTAAATGTATACATTTTCCTGCATGTAGTTATGATTTTTTCCAGAAGTACGACAAAATGAAACCTATATAAGTAGGGTACCATTTTAACCGTATGAACCTACAGAATAATGATATGGTGTAATTTTTACCGAAATATGCACTGCGTAGAAACGGAAGCCCCCAAAATTTACAAAATGGCGTTTTTTCTTCGATTTTGTCGCACAATTATTTTTTTTCCGTTTTGCCGTGGATTTTTGGGTAAAATGACTAATGTCACTGCAAAGCAGAATTGGTGACACAAAAAATAAGCCATAATATGGATTTTTAAGCCCTGGGAGGAGCTAGCTCACTCTTGATTTCCAGTTAAGTCTTTTTTGAGGTCCAGTGCAGTCAAGTCCTAGGAGTGTGTCTGGAGTCCAGAGGAGTCCTCAAGTCAACCACACAGCCACAAGTCTACAAGTCCACAACTCACAGGTCCCAGTCAGAGCCTGGTAAGCAACAAACGGGGTATAGTCAGTCTCAGTCAAGTCAGTCAAAATCAACCTGTCTTCAGTCAGCGTGGCCTGCATCAAAATTATCCCAGTCCACTGCAAGTCCCAGCAAGCCCTATGGTCTCTGAAGTCACTGGTCACCTTCGTGGGCCTGGCTAAGCTGTATAGACTATTCCACCTGTCTAACTCAGTAAAGCTACCTTTGTTCCTTTGTTCCGTAACTTGGCATCAGAGTCATTATTGCCCCCGTGCCTAGCCCATGATCCAGCGGTATACCTTCGGGCGGTATTGAGGATAAACCACGCCCTGGCGTCACGAACACAAGGGGTTAATGCCATATGCCCCTAGGGCCATTCCATCTGCCCTCATCACACCCTCAACCACAAACATGTATTAGCTAAGCTAAAATCTGTCCCAAAAGGGAAAGTTACCAATCTGTATACATTTGTTTTGGGATTATTGCCCATTGTCAGAACAGAGCATAGGGCTGACTGGCTAACAGAGGCCTTTGTTGTGGACCTGACAAGGTAAAGATTCTTCCTTTTCCTTCTATAAAAGAGCTATTTGCATATGTTTTTCCCCAGTGGAGAAAACTCCTTTAAGTCAACCAACCAGGGATGTGGACTGACTTTTTCCAGTGGCATGGGCTGAAGTAAAAAAAAAAGTGCACTTCTCATTATTATTTATGCCACACTGTCCAGTAGTCCCCAGTAAGCTACTGCTAGAGTAAGTTAGTGGTGATGCATACATTGCATGCATCTCTGCTTCACAGGAATGCACACTGGATTTTATTATAGGTTGGAGTTTTAAAACATAAACAAATAAGTAATAATAGGGGCATCAATAGGGCAGAGGCTTGAGCCCCCTTTCTAGTCAACCTGAGTACGTCCCTACAGGTAACAAACTTTTTTCTATAAGCATATTTCATACCTTGTATTTGCAGGATGAGTCTATGTTCACAATACATACTTTGTGGTTGTTTTTTGAACTGCAAATGGGTAAAGAAAAATAAGACCAAAACAATAAAATAAGTCTGAAATAACTGCAGTGTTTTTTGCTTTTGTTCCATTTTGTTAGCCATTTGAACATAGCCTGTGCTATATTTTTATTAACATAATTGTAGGATACATATCAGTGGTTAATTTACTGGAATTGTTTTTATAAAAGTGGAATGTATAAAAACTATTTTAATTTGATGCTTCCTAAAGAGAGAAGTGCTGTCAGAGCTGTATGCACAGTTTGCTGAACCGAACGTGCAAGTTTATGGGGAAATTGTTGGTCACCACGACTGGCTGACAGCTGTGTGCTTATTGTAGCCAGCTTTAAGATTAATAGACAGAAACGACAGAAGGTGTTGCTAGTAGACAATGGAGGCAATTTCATAGAAGCACATAATTAGATTACTGTCAGGGCCTTGGAGACAGCGGGGCCTAGCCCTAGCTGATATTATCCTTTTGTTGCTGTGTAGGACTTTGTTAACTGGGAAGGTGGTGATGAATTTTCTTAAATGGGCACTGTCATTAGCCAAGTAAATAACTTTTGTAATTGGCTTAAAAAAAAAAGAAAAAAAAAGATAAATGTTTTGTTAGTTTTTCTGCTGTATACTCCACCAGGGGTCTCCCTTCTTTGCCAGAATACATTCCGTCAGGTCAAAATCTCAGACCAAACTCAGGAAGTGTTTCTCTGCACTGAGCTTGATTGACAGCTTCAAAGAGCCTCACTGAAAGATACACAGACTGAAAGCTGCAAAGAGCCTCACTGAAAGATACATAGACTGAAAGCTGCTGCACTGGACTTGAGGTCTTCTATTCATCAAAGTACTGCAACAATGTGAGGGTGAAAGTAATCCCCCAGCAGGCTTCAGTGATGTCATGCCTGCTGGGAAACGCCTACTTTCTCCTGCTGGGTGATGTGATCATAAAGAACAGTAAGATACAGAACTTTTTAAAGCTCAGAAATTTTTTTTAACGGCGGGAGGGGTGTTAGGAGTAGCTAGGGAACATAGCCTGAGTTAGTTTAGAAAAGTTTATCTGGTGACAGGTATCCTTTAACCTCTTAAGGATGCAGGGAGTACCTGTATGCCCTGTGCTGGGTCCCGATCTATAACGCGGGTCCGTCCCGGCGGCTAATAAAAGCCGGGACCCTGGGCTAATAGCGTGCGCAATCAAAGTTGATCGCCGTGTCTAAAGTTGAAAATTTTTTATCCAGGCAGCTCAGTCTGGCTGATCGGGAACACTGCGGTGAAACTGCGGTGTCCCGATCAGCTAGGACACTGGAGGAAGGTCCCCTACGTGCTTCCTCGGCATCCGATCGGCGATTGACTTCGCCATGCCTGAGATCCAAGCAGGAGAAGTCAAGCCCTGATAACAATAATCATCCTCATGTAGTTCTATGCCGATGTTCAGTGTTAGGAATCAATGTAATGCATTTTATAGCCCCTAGAGGGGGCTATAACATAGCAAAAAAAAAAAGTGGAAAAAAAAGTTACGAATGCTGAATAAACCTCTTACCTAATAAAAGTAAGAATCACCCCCTTTTCCCATAAAAAAAACAAAACTGTGTGAATAAAAATATGTGGTATGGCCGCGTGCGGAAATGTCCGAACTATAAAAATATATTGTTAGTTAAACCGCAAGGTCAATGGGGTACATGCAAAAAGAGACCAAAAAGTCCATTCAAAACAAAAATGGTACCGATAAAAACTTCAGGTCACGGCGCAAAAAATATTCCCTCATACCAGCCCGTATGCGGAAAAATATAAAAGTTATAGGGGTCAGAAGATGATAAAAAATTTATAAATTTTTGTGCATGTAATTATGATTTTTTTCTGGCGGTAAGACAAAATCAAACCTATAAAAGTAAAATTTTCAAAATTTTCATGAAATTTGGGGATTTTTCACCAAGAAAGGATGCAAGTAACGACCAAAATTTACCACCAAAATAAAGTAGAATATGTCACGAAAAAACAATCTCAGAGTCAGAATATCCGGTAAAAGTGTTTTAGAGTTATTAACGCTTAAAATGACGGTGGTCAGAATTGCGAAAAAGGGCTCAGTCCTTAAGGGGAAAAAGGGGTCATTCCTTAAGGGGTTAAAGGAGAACTCCGGAATAGGAAAATTATCCTCCATACTGCCAGCAGTAAAAAAAAATAATCAGGTACATACCTTCCTTCGCTCCCCCGGTGCCTCCGGTAACCGGCTACGGCCTCTGCCATGATCCTCTTCCTGATTGCCGGTGGTCGGCGAGTCATACTGCGCTCAGCCAATCACCAACCGCAGTGAAGTCCCGACTTGGCCGGCTATTGGCTGAGCGTCAGTGAGACGTTTTCCTCCCCGGCACCTGCTGCCGGGGCCGAAAACGTCACACTGGCGCTCAGCCTATCGCCGGCTGAGTCGGGACTCCGGGACTGAATTAGAGGAAGTTTGTACACCCCTTACACCCATTCAACAGCCACTAGGGGCAGTAGCCAGACCTAGCCTCAGATTTACAGAGTGATAGGCAGGACATTGAACAACTGAATAAGGCTGTGAAGGAGCTTGCAGCCCGGGCTACTTCACCTGACCATGAACCCCCCCCTGCCTAGAAAACCTGCTCCTGCTCCCCGCAATTTCAATTACCGCAATCCTCCGCCCAATAGACCCTCGGGACTCAAAGACCCTTTTGCACTTACTGTAATAAGTCAGGACACTGGAAAATGCAGTGCCGGGATTTAAACGGATTTCCCCTGAGGTTAAGGACTAGCCCTCAGGAAAACAGTCATCAGGTCCAATCCCAAAATGACCTACGTCAGGACTTTCACTTTGTGTCACCTCCTGCCCCTATGTAAAAATTGTTGTAGAAGGTGTACCGTTGGAGGCGTTGATAGATAAAGGGTCACAAGTGTCTACTATACCTAAAAGTGTTTTCTATCAGCATTGGGATGCTAGTTTATTGTGTGAGCCTGATGATGTTAACTTCCCAGTAGTTGCGGGTAATGGGCAACTAGTCCCCAGACATGGATATTCAGTTGGGAAAGCATGTACTTACCGGGCAGGGAGTGGTTGTAACTAATGTGACAGATAAGGGGTCTGCCGAGTTTATATTGGGGATGAAAATTATGAAAAATAGTTTTGCTGAGATATTAGATGCCTTGCATGACACTCTTCCCCGTCTGTCCCCTTCAGGCCAGCGGGCTGCGCAGCACCACTTGAAATTTCTATAGGAAGAGCAGAAGTTTGCCAACAAGCAAGGTGAAATCTGCAGAGTATGAGTTCAAGACATCAGGTCGGTGACCTTACAACCTAACACAGAAACCATCATCTGGTGTCGTGCATGTCCTGGAGTCAAGAATAGGGACTATCAAGCCATACTGTAACCTATGCAATTGGAAGATCATTTTGTTCGAGCTGCGAGAAGCCTCATCACTGTCACCAACGGGAGAGTCCCGGTGTGGTTAGTAAACCTGTCTGTCCCAAATACACTCCTGTAGCCCAGCTGTACCTCCTAGAGTCGAAGGACATTGTGACAGAATGTCTGGTGGCTCTGCAGCGTGCATCTCAAGTGGCCGAAGGATCCGGTGTTAGCCCTCCAGAGCCCTGGTTGGCGCAACTCCAGGTTGGAGACGACACTACCCCAAGGGACCAAGTCAATGGGATCATCAATGTCACCAAGAGGTACCATGAGGCTTTCAGCAAGCACCCCACAGACTTTGGGCATACTTCAATGATCCAGCACCGAATCCTCACAGGTGATAGTCCACCTATTAAGGAAAAACACCGTCCGGTTGCGCTAGGCATGTATCAGACTTTCAAGAAGATGCTGGCCGACATGAAAGAGACAGACGTGATTCAAGAATGTCAGAGCCCCTGGGTGGCGCCACTTGTCATGATCAAGAAGTAAGACAGAACCATCCACTTCTGTGTTGATTACAGGAAACTGAACAATGTCACACATAAAGACACTTATCCTTTGCCAAGGATCGAGGAGTCACTCACAGCCCTCGGGTCGGCTGCTTACTTCTCCACCCGGAACTTAACCAGTGGATATTGGCAAGTGCCCATGGCCATGGAGGATCGGGAGAAGACCGCCTTCATGACACCCATGGACTGCTTGAGTTTAAAAGTATGCTGTTTGGGCTGTGCAATGTCCCTGCTACATTCCAGCGTCTGATGGAAAGGTGCCTGGGCCACCTGAATTTTCAAAGTGTCCTATTGTACCTGGACAATGTCATTGTGTATTCCAAGTCCTATCAGGAACACCACAGTCATCTGTCAGATGTCTTACAAGTCTTAATCAAGCATGGATTAACCCCTGAAGGACCCGGGTTTTTCCCGTTTTTTGCACTTTCGTTTTTTCCTCCTTATCTTTAAAAAAATCATAATTCTTAAAATTTTACACCTAAAAATCCATATGATGGCTTATTTTTTGAGTCACCAATTCAATTTTGTAATGACATCAGTCATTTTACCCAAAAATCTACGGCAAAATGGAAAATAAAATAATTGCGTGACAAAATTGAAGAAAAATGCCATTTTGTAAATTTTGGGGCTTCGTACTTCTGAAAAAAATCATAACTACATGCAGGAAAATTTGTACTTTTAAAATTGTCATCTTCTGACCCCTATAACTTTTACATTTTTCCGCGTATGGGACGGTGTGAGGGCACATTTTTTGCGCCGTGATCTGAAGATTTTTGTGGTACCATTTTTGCATTGATCGGACGTATTGAACACTTTTTATTCATTTTTTCATGATATAAAAAGTGACCAAATACGCTATTTGGGACTTTGGAATTTTTTTGCGTGTACGCCTTTGACCGTACTCCCTACCAGTCCTTTTTTATAGATTTCAGACTCATGCTGGAGTCCTAAATCTCAGACTGTATCCGGAACACACACAAACTCACCACTGCTCACTGCCAGGGAGCAATGTTGCGCTTGTCTGTGTCCCGGATGCAGTCTGAGATTTAGGACTCCTGCATGAGTCTGAAATCTATAAAAAAAAGGACTGGTAGGGAGACCCCTAGTGGTCATTTTTTCAAAATGGAAAATTAAATAGAAAGAAGCATATTTTTTAATAACATGCTATTGGAAAGTTATTCTGCATACATTAATCTATAATATATCAAAAGTTTTTGTTGATGAAAGGTATCCTTTAAATGATCTTTATTCACTTTTTCCCTTTTTTTCCAATGTTATAGCCCCCATAGGGCCTGCCCCGCTATGACATGGCCCCGTGTTATAGAATGGGAGCAGACTCAGGGTGTACAGGTACGCCCTGGGTCCTTAAGTGGTTAAACATTAAACCGTCCAAGTGTCACCTGCTGAAGCCTCAGGTCCATTACTTGGGTCATGTTGTCAGTGCAGAAGGGGTCCAGCCCAATCCTGAAAAGGTGGAAGCTATCAAGAACTGTGACATGGTAAAAGATGTCAGGAGCTTTCAGAACCCGTCACAGCTCTCTTCCGGGGTACGGTGAAGGAGAACTACAATGGAAGACTACCTATTGAATGGGCTGAAGAGCAAGAGATAGGGTTCCGAGCTCTTAAACGTCTGCTGATGGAGCCACCAATCTTGGTGTATACTGATGCCAGTTTCGAGGATCTGGGAGCTGTCCTATCCAAAGTCCAGGAAGGACAAGCGTGAGTAATTGCCTATGCCAGTTGCAACCTGCGAGGAGCAGAGAAGAACATTGCCAATTTCAGCTCATTCAATTAAAAGACTATTTGGCTGCCTCGCTAATTAATGTCTACATGGACAATAACCTGTTGGCCCACCTGAACACTGTCAAGTTGGGTGCCATTGAACAGCAATGGGCTTCAAGACTAGCTAATTACAGCTTCACCATCAAGTACAGAAGCGGCAAGTCAAATGTCAATGTTGAGGTAGTGTCTCGGATGACCCCCGGCAAAGAACCACCTATCAAAGGCGTGTGGGAAGACATGGAGATGCCCCCATTTTATCAGTGGTTCGTAAACCAGAATGTTGTGACTGCCCTCACGGACGGTGAACCCAGGTCCGAAAAGGTTAAGGAAGACCTATACACCTGGGGATCTGTTGGACTACCTTCTGGCGAAAGGTGCCAACCCGTCTACGCGGGGCCCAGTGTGACTACGAGTTGAAACGTCTATGGCGACAGAGGAAATGACTGTTTGTGCACAAAGGACTGTTGTACCGAAATTCTTTGAATCTGGTCTCTGGTGGTCGACTTCATCAGATTCTGGTCCCCAACGCATACTATGACCAGTCGGGAGACTTTGGAGTCCATAAGACCAAAGCTACTGTCAGGCGAAGATTTTATTGGATCAGAATGCGGAGTGACATTAAGAAATGGTGCAGTGAATGTGCAGTCTGTAAAGTTACCAAGAATGTGCGCAAGAACACCCCTCCATTCCATCCAGCGCTAGACCATGTCAAATTGTCTCCTACCCGCTCGGGGTATACTTATACTCTCACCATGGTGGATCATTACTCTAAATGGGTTGTCGTTATACCCGTCAAAGATCTCACAGCCAAGACAGCGGCCCAGATGTTCTACTCCAATTGGGTGCAAACCCATAGGTGTCCAGAGTCTTTCCTAATGGACCGAGGAACAGCCTTCGAGGCCCAACTCTTCCAAGAGTTATGTCAATTCCATGCCTGTAAGAAACTCCGGACTACCGCTTACCATCCCTAGGGGAACGGGCTCTGTGAGCGCATCAATCAAGTCTTTATCCACATGTTGCTTGCAGCCTCAGTGTCAAGACACAAAGAGTGGCCCAGACTGCTGCCAAAATTACTGGAGATATATAACACAGTCCATTGTTCTATGGGGGATACCCCTTTCTACTTGATGATTGGACGACATGGGCAGCTGCCTAAAGACCGGACATTTGGGCTCCAGGCCCTGTTCAACAACTCTCCGCAAGCCTCCCTAGAATGGGTCCCTGACCACCAGAGAAGGATCCAAGAAGCCAAAGTTGGGAGAGGCTCAACAGAGACAGAAAGGGGACTATAACTGTCATGCCTCTGCCAAACCACTTCAATTGGGCAATAAATTCTGGCTACAGAAGTTTCCAAGGACCAACAAGCTAGATTCTATCAGGGAGACAGAACCATACACGGTGATGGCCATACCCTATCCTGAGTCTGATGTCTACGAAGTGCATAAACCTGGGTATGAGCCACAAGTCATTCACTGAAATCGAATCAAGTTATGTCTCAAAGAAGATCTACCAATGCTCCCAGGGCCGCCTCCTCCAGCTGTCAGGCCTGCGAAAGAGTATGTCCCGGGCGAGGGAATCCATCCATCTATATATTTCCCCATGTGTTCTCCAAATCAGCCTGCAGAGTGCCAAACTCTCCAGAGTGCAAACCCTGTCACCAGCCTCCCGAGTTCGCTGAGGGAGAGCCAGCCGCAGCTCCAGAACTCCCAAGAGCTCCAGAAATCTCAAGAGTTCCAGATTCTCAAGAGGTGGTGTTGCACAGATCCCAAAGGTCGACACAAGGACAACTACCAGCTAGGTATAAGAAATAATGGTAGTGCTGTATACAAAGTTGACAGTATAACACATAGTCTAATTCAGTCAAATGATGTATTATATCAGCTAGTCAAATGCTGGACTCTATATAACATGTACATTTCCAGTCCATAATTCACCTGTCTAACATTTTCCTGTCCACGTGTACAGGGTACTCTCCTGGCCAGAGGGTTCGCCTGAAAATATAAATAAAGTACGTAGAGCGACAGAGTTGCTGTACATAAAGGTAACACTGGTATGTTACATAAAAACATATATAGAGTTCTGGGGAGAAGTGGTTTGTGCCGAGGGATCCCAGTAGCTAAGGCATCAGGTAGAGAGCCTCAGCCAGCCTGATCCGATTCAAGTATATTAAATGTGAAAAAGTGTAGTTATAAGGGTAATGAATCCCACATGTTTATGTCCCATAATTGAAACAAAAATGCTACATCAACTCGTCTCAGTTCTTTTTATTCAGATCTGTGAAGGACATTCGACAATAATGCCCCAGGAACTGTCAGTCTAGGCCCCAGTGGCCACTTCCAGTCATCTGCCCTCCAGGACTGGGCGAAGAGGACCTCTGTGTTTACGAGGGGGAGTTTGTGGTCGCCCAGTACAGGAGTTGTTACCCCGTACCATTGCTGCCCTGTCAGGCAGCCTCCCTGCAGTGTCCCTTGGCCCCCCCTGCACTTGTTCTACTGTAATTGTATAATAACCCCTATTTTATGTATATAAGAATGTTGAATCTTTAAGAAAGGTTAACATGTGATCACCAGTTGTCATGTGATTGTAACCCAGGAGGTATCAGTGACCAGTTGGCTTAAAGGGGTTCTCCGGGGCTTAGACATCTTATCCCCTATCCATAGGATAGAGGATAAGATGCCTGATCGCGGGAGTCCCGCCGCTGGGGACCCCCCGGGATCTTGCACGCGGCACCCCGTTTGTAATCAGTCCCCGGAGCGTGTTCGCTCCGGGTCTAATTACCAACGACCACAGTGCCGGCGGCGTGTGACGTCATGCCTCCGCCCCCATGTGACGTCATGCTCCGCCCCTCAATGCAAGCCTACGGGAGGGGGCGGGACTCCCGCGATCAGGCATCATATCCCCTATCCTTTGGATAGGGGATAAGATGCCTAAGCACCAGAGAACCCCTTTAAGGGTGACCAATTGGACCCCACCAGAGTCTCCCCCATAAAAGCCCTGGGAGGAGTCTCTCCTCTCTCTTAGTTCCTGAGTCTTTGCTGAGGTGCAGCCAAGCCAAGAGTGTGTCTGGAGTCATAGGAGGCCTCAAGTCAAGTCTGCAGCCACAAGTTACAAGTCTACAAGTAAGCTAAAGTCACAGCTTAGTCTGTCTCCAGTCAAGTCAAGTCAGTCACTGTCATCTATTTTCAAGTCAACGTGGCCTGCATTAAATTGTCCAAAACCACTGCAAGTCCCAGAAAGCCCTTAAGGTCTCTCAAGTCACTGGTCACCTCCGTGGGCCCGGCTATACTGTATAGATTGTACCATCTGTCACTCAGTATAACTACCACTGTCCGTAACTTGGTGTCGGAGTCATTATTGTCCCTGCGCCTAGCCCAGGATCCAGCGGTATGCCTTCAGGTGGTGTTGAGGATAGACCACGCCCTGGCGTCACAAACACGGGGGGGGGGTTGATGCCTTCTGCCCCCTGGGTAGTTCCATCTACCCTGCATCACACCCCATACCACAAGTCCTTTGCCTGCATACAACTAAGGTTTAGGGAATTTTACAAGAAGTTTTGCATGTTGTCAATTGGATGCATTACATGAAACTCCTGGGCCTGAATATAAGTCTGTAACAGGTCCCCCTATCCATCTTGTGGAGTTTATACTACTGTGTTTTCTAGTTAGTGGAGCCTTTAGGCCCTCTTTGGCTCAAAGGCCTGGGAGTAACTGCTACCTCTATAAGGTTGCGGGAGAATTTAGAAAACTGGCTGTTGCCGTATCCGAGCCACACCCCATTCATTTTAATGAGCAGGATGGAGTCAGATAGCGACTCTGGTAGGCTCATTTTTGCACTGTCTGTATCTGGTATCATTGCTGAACTGAAAACTGACTTCGTCAGGCTCGCGCAAAGGAATGGGATGCAGCGCGGGTCCGGGGCAGCGTATAGTTTTAAAATTCTCTTGCTGGATACCCAAAACATGGTGTGAATGCACCCTAACCTCTATAGCTAAATCTTACCAGAGGCTTGTAGCCTCTCTCCCCCCTTCCATTGTATGTGTGCTTAGTCACGCTGGAGGGAACTGGGAGCAGGCTACATGTCGGCCTAGTGCTGCTGTAATTGCCCACTGGTCCCTGGTTTTTGCTTATTACGCACAGGTAGGTTAGCGTTAGGTCCCGTGCCATCTGAGAAACCTTGGCGTTGGTGTGCGGGCTCTGGTGTGTCCTTAATATAAGGATACACTGGCGAATGTCTCAATTTTAACATCAGTGTTGAGGGATTAGCCAATGTCATTGTATACATCTACCACAGTAGTGCACCTACATTTCTGTATTGTATTCAGAGGCGTAATTTGTAGCTTCTGGGCTCAGATGCAAAAACTGCAACCAATATCCATAGCAACCAATCATATTGCTTCTTTCATTTTTAACAAGACCTCCACAAATTGAAAGAAACAATCTGATTGGTTGTTATGGGCAACTCAGCAACTTTTCCTTTGAACAGGTTTTGATAAATCTCCCCCAATGTTCTCCTACCTCATGTGACTATGGGGGATTTATCAAAACCTGTTTAGTGTAGCAACCAATCAGATTGCTTCTTTATTTATTAAAAATGCCTCTGAAAAATAAAAGAAGCAATCTAATTGGTTGCTATAGGCAACTTTTTCATAAATCTCCCCCATATGTTTTGGTTGCGCATCAACAGACTGCAAGTATCCCACCAAAGGCATGCAAGTCACTGTTTATTGCTGTGTTTCCCAAACCAGTGTTCCTCCAGCTGTTGCAAAACTACAACTCCCAGCATGCCCGGACAGCCTTTGGCTGTCCGGGCATGCTGGAAGTTGTAATTTTGCAACAGCTGGAGACACCCTGGTTGGGAAACACTGGTTTATTGTATGGCACAGTGTTGTCAGTAACATTTGGCATACTAGTGATCCTCATTGGAAAGACCTGATATAAAACATGTTGTATTGCTATATACCAGGGGACTACTGTACTTGCAAAACAGTATTGTTTTCATCTCGTACATCTTGGTTTTATTTGTTACATGCGAGTTCGGTAACCATGGAAACAATCCACAGGAGTTTTTTTTTCTGTTTATTTTTTTATAATGTCTTTTCATTGCCTATATTCAGTTCACCTGTAGAACAGTCTGCATCAGCCAAGGATGCTCACTTAGGCTGGGTTCACACCACGTTTTCTTAAATACGGTTCCCGTATACGGTTTGGAGGAGAGGGGCGGGGCTTAATCGCGGCGCCCGCACTCAGCCGTATTCGGGAACCGTATTTAATGCAAGTCTATGAGCCGACCGGAGTGAACCGCAGCCTCCGGTCGGCTTCGTTTTCGGCCGTATGCGGTTTCCCGACCGCAGGCAAAAACGTGGTCGACCATGTTTTTGCCTGCGGTCGGGAAACCGCATACGGCCGAAAACGAAGCCGACCGGAGGCTGCGGTTCACTCCGGTCGGCTCATAGACTTGCATTAAATACGGTTCCCGAATACGGCTGAGTGCGGGCGCCGCGATTAAGCCCCGCCCCCTCCTCCAAACCGTATACGGGAACCGTATTTAAGAAAACGTGGTGTGAACCCAGCCTAACTCCTCCAGCAGACAAAACTCCAACAGCTCCCATACCTCATTAACCCCTTAAGGACGGATCCATTTTTTACCTCAATGACCACATGTATCTCTTTAAATGGTAATAACTTTAAAATGCTTTTTCTGAGCAGAGCGATTCTGAGGTTGTTTTTTTTCATGACATATAGTACTTTATATAAGTGTTGCATTTTTGTTGACATGCAGCATTTTTTGTGAAAAACTTCAAAATATTGTGAAAAACTGGAAAATTTCTGGCGTTTTCTAAAAATTTTTTATGGTGTACACTGTGCGGTAAAAGTGATGTTATATTTATTCTGTGGGTCAGTACATATTATGGCGATACCCATTTTATATGGCTTTCTATGTTCTTTTTTTCCCTTTTCTGAGCAAAATTCTTTTTCTGCCATTCATTTTCCAACAGCCGTAACTTTTTTATTTTTTGTCCGACGCCATTGAGTAAGGGCTTATTTTTTGTGGGATGAGCTGTACTTTTTATTGGTATCATTTTTGCGATACGTGCTACCTTTTGATCTTTTTTATTCCGCTATTTGTACCAAAATTGGCAAATTTTGCGCTTTTTTTAATGTTTTTTTTACGGTGCTCACCGTGTGGGATAATTTACATTACAATTTTATAGTACACGTCATTACGGATGTGGCAATTCCTATTATGTATATGATTTGTGTTTTTGTTCTTTTTTGATGATAATACAGTGCTTTTATTGGGAAAGGGGCATTTTTTTTTTTACACTTTTTACAGGTTATACTATGCTGCAATACATATGTACTGCAGCACAGTATGACCTGACGAGCTGCACACCCTACAGCCTGTGCGATCCAGCCTGTGGCTGGATCTCACAGGCTTCCGTAGCAGGAAGACAGGAGGTCATGATCTGACCTCCTGCTGCCATAGCAACCAACGGTGACCCGCGATTGTATCGTGGCGCTGCCGTTGGTGAACAGGGGGAGAGCGCTCCCCTGTCAACACCATAGATGCCGTGATCAGGATCGATCACGGCATCTAGGAGGTTAATGCTGCCGCGACCAACACGATTGTGGCTCCGGCAGCTGCGGTGGGACTCCGGCTGTGATTAACAGCCGGGTGCCCTCGCCGATCTACCGCGCTGCCCGTGGCAGTGCCGGAGATCGCTAGGACGTATGCATACGTCCAAATGCGCGAACGTGTCGGATGCTTGGACTAGAGATGAGCGAACTTACAGTAAATTCGATTTGTCACAAACTTCTCGGCTCGGCAGTTGATGCCTTATCCTGCGTAAATTAGTTCGGCCTTCAGGTGCTCCGGTGGGCTGGAAAAGGTGGATACATTCCTAGGAAAGAGTCTCCTAGGACTGTATCCACCTTTTCCAGCCCACCGGAGCACCTGAAAGCTGAACTAATTTACGCAGGAAAAGTCATCAACTGCCGAGCCGAGAAGTTCGTGACAAATCGAATTTACTGTAAGTTTGCTCATCTCTAGCTTGGACGTATGCATACGTCTTATAGCGGGAAGGGGTTAAAGACTATGGGGGAGATTTACCAAAACCTGTGCAGAGTAAAACTTGCCCAGTTGCCCATAGCAACCAATCAGCTTGCATCTTTCATTTTTAGGAAGGCCTGTGAAAAATGCAAGAAGCAATCTGGTTGCTGTGGCCAACCGGACAACTTTACCTCTGCACAGACTTTGATAAAACTCCCCCTATTTTTTTCCCTTCCTATGAACAAGGGGCTCAAAAGGGTTGATAAAGTATGTTGTATTTCCTAAATATAACCCTGTAGTAAAAGCACTTAAAAATTTCCATCTTTAAAAAAAAATCAGTTATACGGGCAAAATGATTTCTTTTCCAAATGCCCTTTGAGATGATTTTAATTAGAAAGATAAGGACATGTTGTAACTGCTGTTATTTCCTGAACTCCAAACTCATTGCTCAACCAAACCAGCCCAGCTGCCGCATTGTGAAACTTACAAAGACTTTTCTCATCAGCAACTAATCCTTGAAGAAAAGCGGTGGAAGACACAGGGGCGAGAAAGTCACAAGGTAATCCCAGATTGTTAAACTGTTTTCTTTGTTTACCGATGAAGATTGTGGCACAATAATTACTTGTTTGTCACTTTACTGCAAAATATGTAGATTATAATTGTCAATTGTTGCCTGTGTATGAATTAGTATAGAAACTGATTTTGGATATGAGGTCAAATGACAGCTGTGTGAATAGGGTGAAAGTGGGGATATTTTTGGAAATGTAAGGCTAGGTTTCTTTTGTCTGGCATTTTTTTTTTTTAAAGCTGCCACTGTCCTTTTTAAAGGCCAAAGTCGGAAGGGGATCCATGAGAAAGGAAAAGTATAAGTCCTCCCTTTTATATTTCCCATTGCTTTTGAATCCACTTCTAGCTTTCGCTCAAAAACAGCAGTGACTGTTTTAAAAAATAAAAATGCTAGAAGAAAACGTGTGAAAACCTAGCCTATTGGTGGGTATTCAAAGAGAAAAAAAAGCCTTAAATACAGTAATAGTCATGTAAAAACATCAGGTCTCAATGCTCACAGGTCTCCAGGGCAGGCTCCGCACTCCGGAAAGGCTGCGATGCACGCCGCCTACGCGAAATAATATGTCACGTAGCAGAGGAGCAAGTACCACCTCCAGTTGGTGGGGAGGCCTGGGGCCAGTGCAGATTTGCAGGACATGCAGGCATAGTGCCTGACTGCCCACTCCTACCAGCACCAGTGTAAGACCATCCGCACGTTTTGGATTGGGTCCTGCGGGATCCAAATCCCATTGCAGGGCTCTACTACAAACTGCTCTGAGTGCCCATTCCCATGCATGCCTTTTACCTGTGGAACAGTGGTGGGTCAGCATTTTCATGTATGGGGGGGCTTGTGGTGAAAGCAATTCAGGGTATGTAAAGAGTAAATACCGACACTCACCAGTAATGCTGAATAAGTCCAGGTTTATTCACCTCAACATAACACAGGTACATGGTACAGGACGGCTTCTGGCATTTGCCTTCCCCAGCTGGAACTTATTCTGCATTACTGTGGAGTACCTGGATTTACTTTTTACCTGTGGAAGAGATGGCATCAGGATGCACTATGGTAAGAAGCCAGCAGAGGCAGTGTGATGCTCTGAGCAATGTTTTGTTGGAAAACCTTGGTCCTAATATTAAAGGGGTACTCCGGTGGAAAAAATAATTTAAATCATCTGGTGCAAGAAAATTTAACAGATTTGTATATTACTTCTATTTAAAAATCTTAATCCTTCCAGTACTTATCAGCTGCTGTATATACAGAGAAAGTTCTTTTTCTTTTTGCTTTTCTGTCTGTCTACAGTGCTCTCTGCTGACACCCCTGTCCATGTCAGGAACTGTCCAGAGCAGGAGAGGTTTGCTATGGGGATTTGCTCCTGCTCTGGACAGTTCCTGACATGGACAGAGGTGTCAACAGAGAGCAATGTTGACAGACAGAAAAGAAATTAAAAAAGAAAAGAACTTCCTTTGTATTAAACAGCAGCTGATAAGTACTGGAAGAATTAAGTATTTTATTAGAAGTAATTTACAAATCTATTTAACTTGCTGGAACCAGTTGATTTAAAACAAAAAAATGTTTTCCACCAGAGTACCCCTTTTAATATCAAAGTTACTGTGACATATAGCACTTCCCTAAACATTGTTGAAGACCAAGTACACTTCTTTATGGCAATTGTATTTTCTAATGGTAGTGCCTTCTTTTTTGATAGAATAGTTCCATGACACAAGACACTTTTAAAGAGGTAGTGCCCTTGCCTCAATAGGGCATAAATGTTATTAGTATTGCTTTTATTGCTATGGCTGAACGCTGAACAAATATAACATATACAAAGATTTATGCTGTAGTGATTCTAGAAGGTTTGTTGTTTTTTATGAGGGCAATAAATGTGTAGACAAATAACTTGTCTAAAATGGCATATTTATAATGTAACAAGCAGCCATAGCAAACCTAACATGAGTCTGTTAAAACTTATTTACAACATGTTTTTAAACTGTTAAGAAATTAAATTATGGGGCATAGTTCACAAACATAAGAGAGTACTAACTTTACTATCCACAAGATAATCCAAAGGCCACAAACTCTATGCTGAAATACATTTATTTTTACATTTATTTACAATTTTTACTTTATAAAAAAAAAAATCAACAAAAAAAGGAAATCTTGGTCTTCTCATGTATAGTAGTAGCACATCTATTATAAAACAGGTGGCAGATAACACAGGATGCTTAATTTTAAATAGGTGATGGTCACTTCTTTTGCACAGAACACACAGCATGCCTAGAACACTCTCCCAGACTACAGCCTACTATGGTCCATGTAGCTACTGTAAGGCATATATCTGAATACCATTTACAACAGTTTAAACAGGATGGCTGCCCCTGTAATCATGTAACGAAAAAAGTATTAAAACATTTGAAATAAAAATAAATAAAACAAATGTATCAGTATCTAGTTTTAATTGGGGGAAAAAAAACTTCACACATTCTGTGTTAGTATTTTGTATCAAATATGCAAAACACCATAAAAAACACAAAGCATATATTTTTTATTAAAAAAAATTTCCATTTATTTTTTTTGTCTTACAAATACTGGTGCAAAAGTTCTAGGTGAAAGTTGCCATACAGTGCAAGGGCATTGGAAGCAAGAATGTAATATTATTCTACCACATACTATTCCTAGACTTTACAAATTATTCCATATAGACTTAAGATACAGTATCACATCCAACAGAGAATATCAAGAAAGCTCAAGGTTACACTCCAAAATCATTCTTATTTAATAGTGACCCTTAAACTCACTACTGCTTCATGCAGAGAGAGAAAACAGGTACTGTACATTGTAAAAGAAAGAAAGCTAGTAAGACAAAAATATGTTTTGTATGCTCTGAAAACAGCAAGTCACACTAATTTGATGGGACCAATTTAAATTTCAGGTCTCTACAGGACATTTCTTAAACCCCTAAACGACAATGGACGTAAATATACGTCATGGTGACGTGGTACTTAATGCACCATGACACGGGTGCACGCGTCATGAGTAGAGATGAGCGAACTTACAGTAAATTCGATTTGTCACGAACTTCTCGGCTCGGCGGTTGCTGACTTTTCCTGCATAAATAAGTTCAGCTTTCCGGTGCTCCGGTGGGCTGGAAAAGGTGGATACAGTCCTAGGAAAGAGTCTCCTAGGACTGTATCCACCTTTTCCAGCCCACGGGAGCACCGGAAAGCTGAACTAATTTATGCAGGAAAAGTCAGCAACCGCCGAGCCGAGAAGTTTGTGACGAATCAAATTTACTGTAAGTTCGCTCATCCCTAGTAAGGAGCAGCAGGTTCCGGCTGCTATCATCGCGTGGATGTCCACCATTAACCCCTCAGATGCCGTGATCAATACAGATCATGTCATCTGCGGCAGTGCGGTAGTGTGAATGGATGATCGGATCAGCCGCAGCGCTGCCGCGGGGAACCGATCCTACAGCATGGCGGCCGGAGGTCCCCTCACCTGTCTCCGGCTGTCTCCCGGGGTCTTCTGCTCTGGTCTGAGATCGAGCAGACCAGAGCAGAAGATCCCCGATAACACTGGTCAGTGCTATGTCCTATACTTAGCACTGAAAATTATTAGCAATCAAATGATTACACATAAAAAGTGTAAAAAAAAAAGTACAAAAATGGAAAATAAAAAAGTAAAAAAAATGAGAAAAAGCCCCTCCCCAATAAAAAAGTAAAATGTCAGTTTTTCCCATTTTACCCCCAAAAAAGCGTAAAAAAAATAATGAACACATATTTGGTATCGCCGCACGCGTAAAAGTCTGAACTATTAAAATATTGTTAATTATCCCGTATGGTGAATGGCATAAATGTAAATTTTTTTTTTTTTTAAGTCCAAAATTGCTGCTTTTTTGTCACATTTTATTCCCAAAAAAATTTATAAAAAGTAAAACCTAAGCAAACGTGGTACTGATAAAAACTACAGATCATGGCACAAAAAATGAGCCCTCATACCACCCCACGGAAAAATGAGAAAGTTATAGGTGGTGAAAATAGGGCAATTTCAAACATACTAATTTTGTTAAAATGGTTTGAGATTTTTTTTTAAGCGGAACAATTATAGGAAAGCATATAACATGGGTATCATTTTAATCATATTGACCCACAGAATTAAGAAAACATGTACCGTATTTATCGGGGTATACCACGCACCGGCCTATAACACGCACCCTCATTTTACCAAGGATATTTGGGTAAAAAAAGTTTTTTTACCCAAATATCCATGGTAAAATGAGGGTGCGTGTGTGCGCGTGTATACCCCGATATACCCCCAGGAAAGGCAGGGGGAGAGAGGCCGTCGCTGCCCGCTTCTCTCCCCCTGCCTTTCCTGGGGTCTAGAGCCCTGCTGCCGGCCCTTCTCTCCCCCTAGCTATCGGCGCCGCTGCCCGTTCTGTCCCCCTGACTATCGGTGCCAGCGCCCCATTGCCGGCGCCGATAGCCAGGGGGAGAGAAAGGGCAGCGGCACCGATTGCCGGCGCCGCTGCCCCGTTGCCTCCCCCCATCCCCGGTGGCATAATTACCTGGGTCGGGTCCGCGCTGCAGCAGGCCTCCGGCGTGCGTCCCCTGCGTCGTTGCTATGCGCTGCACGGCACGGCGCATGACAATGACGCAAGGGACGCACGCCGGAGGCCTGCAGCAGCGCGGACCCGACCCAGGTAATTATGCCACTGGGGATGGGGGGAGGCAACGGGGCAGCGGCGCTGGCAATGGGTGCCGCTGCCCCTTCTCTCCCCCTGGCTGTCAGCGCCGCTTCTCTCCCCCTGGCTATCTGTGCCGGCAGTGGGGCGCCGGCACCGATAGTCAGGGGGACAGAACGGGCAGCGGCGCCGATAGCTAGGGGGAGAGAAGGGCCGGCAGCAGGGCTCTAGACCCCAGGAAAGGCAGGGGGAGAGAAGCGGGCAGCGACGGCCTCTCTCCCCCTGCCTTTCCTTGGAGTGTATCGGCGTATAACACGCACATAGACTTTAGGCTAAAAATTTTAGCCTAAAAAATGCGTGTTATACGCCGATAAATACGGTAATTTTTACCGGACAGTGTACAGCGTAAAAACAAAACCTTCCAAAATTTGCTAAATTGCGGTTTTCAATTTTTTCTCATAAATAATATTTGTTTGGTTGTGCCATACATTTTATGGTAAAATAAGTGATGTCATTACAAAGTACAATTGGTGACGCAAAAAAACAAGCCCTCATATGGGTCTGTGGATGGAAATATAAGAGAGTTATGATTTTTGGAAGGCGAGGAGGAAAAAACGAAAATGCTAAAATAAAATTGGTCTGGTCCTTAAGGCCAAAATGGGCCTGGTCCTTAAGGGGTTAAACTGAGTGATGTTTTCATACTATTACATATATATTTATGTACACACATGTGTTATAATTTTATTTGTTTTATACTGTTTTCTTTTTGGTCATACTGTTATAATGGCCTTGTTTATTGTATTGTAAAAATTCTTGAAAAATTCAATAAAAACCATTTGAACCTAAAATGGGACTGGCACTGTATTTTGTGTTTTAAAGTGCCAATCTGAAAAGAGGAAGAAAACCTGCTTCTGTTATAAACCATAACACCATGACTATCAGGAATAAATCTTTTGTGTCACTAGAGGTTACATCAGACATAAGCTGTCCATTCCCCCATTCTAAGTGACAGGGATCCCTAGCTGTATATGTGTCTGTAATGTACTGATTGTGTGTAAAACACATGTGTGGTGTTTTTGTAATGTACTGTATGTGTGTTATATACATATGTATGTGTGTGATTTGTTTTTGTAATACGTGTTATTAGAGCGTACCTCTAATTATGTGGTCAATTTACTGCACACTGACTATCGTGCATCACTGTGTACCGTATTTATCGGCGTATAACACGCACTTTTTAGGCTAAAATTTTTAGCCTAAAGTCTGTGTGCGTGTTATACGCTGATACACCCCCAGGAAAGGCAGGGGGAGAGAGGCCGTCGCTGCCCGCTTCTCTCCCCCTGCCTTTCCTGGGGGTCTAGAGCGCTGCTGTCGGCCCTTTTCACCCCCTGGTTATCGGCGCCGCTGCCCGTTCTGTCCCCCTGACTATCGGTGCCGGCGCCGATAGCCAGGGGGAGAGAAGCGGCGCCGACAGCCAGGGGGAGAGAAGGGGCAGCGGCACCCATTGCCGGCGCCGCTGCCCCGTTGCCTCCCCCCATCCCTGGTGGCATAATTACCTGAGTCCGGTCCGCGCTGCTCCAGGCCTCCGTCGTGCGTCCCCGGCGTCATTGCTATGCGCTGAACGGCGCGGCGCATGACGTCAGAGCGCCGCGCCGTGCATAGCAACGACGCTGGGGACGCACGACGGAGGCCTGGAGCAGCGCGGACCGGACTCAGGTAATTATGCCACCGGGGATGGGGGGAGGCAACGGGGCAGCGGCGCCGGCAATGGGTGCCGCTGCCCCTTCTCTCCCCCTGGCTGTCGGCGCTGCTCCTCTCCCCCTGGCTATCGGCGCCGGCACCGATAGTCAGGGAGACAGAACGGGCAGCGGCGCCGATAACCAGGGGGTGAAAAGGGCCGACAGCAGCGCTCTAGACCCCAGGAAAGGCAGGGGGAGAGAAGCGGGCAGTGACGGCCTCTCTTCCCCCTGCCTTTCCTGGGGGTATATCGGGGTATACACGCACACACACGCACCCTCATTTTTTCATGGATATTTGGGTAAAAAACTTTTTTTACCCAAATATCCTTGGTAAAATGAGGGTGCGTGTTATAGGCCGGTGCGTGGTATACCCCGATAAATACGGTATTTAAAAATTCAGCACCGTTCTTCCCGCCTGAAGAATGAGATGGAGCTTCCTACTTAGTCCCTATGGCAGATGTCTCCAGTGCATTATGCTGGAGGCAGCTGCTATAATGGACGGAGCAGAAAGCTTTGTCTCATATGAACAGTAATGTGTAGTGGAGAAAACAACACCTCATTCTGGCATCTAGGTCCCAATTTTCAAATAGGACTATTGTGCACAGTGCTGCACTATAGCTATTTGTCAAATTTTCTTTTGTGGTACACTTTTAAGGGTATCTGAAGTCTAAAAAAGTTGAGACCCCTACTAAAACAAAGGGAACACTGGGGCTATTCCTATCAGCGCCTCACTGCTCATAGTTCTTCTGCATATTTTACAAGACAATTCCTATGAATTTTTTGATTGGCACGTCAATAAAATTATTGCCTTGTAAAATGTGCAACATCAAATCCGCAGCAGAACCGACGTGTGTGAATGTACCCTTAGGTACGTTCACATGTACGTAATCCGCTGTGGGTCCTCTGCTTGCAGATTTTTCACAGTGGAATTCTGCACCAGAATTTAAATGGGCACTGTCAGTTCCAGAAACGTTTTATATGTTGTTTATGATAAAAATTAAAGGCCTTTTGTAATATAGTTGTTTAAATGTTTTTGAATATTTAATAAAGAAAATGGCCCCTGAAAATCTCACCACTAGTGGTCCCCATACCTACTGGGACATTAACCAGCCCTACAGCAGCATCAGTTTGTCCATGAGGCATGGACAAGGGTGTATGAGCAGATACACCAATCACCTCCCACCAACATAAGGAGGAACATGCCCCCTTTCCCTGAGAGGATTTCTAACACTGTGAGCTAATGTGAGGTATTTTTCTTATGAATATAGGTGAAAGAGGCATAGAATTGAGAAATACATGGTCAGGATTAGGTACTGAGTAACATCTGAGTAAATCTGCTATGAAATTTCTGCAGAATTTTCACGGCGTATTATGTACAGGTGAGTGAACTCTTACTGCAAATTTATTGCAGCTGCATGTCTACCGCATAAATTGACATATTTTTATGCAGACTTTAAAGCTCGTATGTACTTATAGTTGGTTGTCCATGGAGCAGAAAAGTTATTACCTCTCCTGCTTCCTGGCAGTCAACTTTGCACATGTCTACCTTCTAAAATGAGAACTGGAAGATGCCAAGTAGCGATCATCAGACAAAACCAGGGGCTCCCTCTTTATCAGGAGATTCTGGCTGGGCATATAACCCCTAATTATGGTTTAAACCTTTTTAAGGGTCAAATACTGAATTAAAGGAAAGTAACTAGAGATGAGCGAACTTACAGTAAATTCGATTCGTCACGAACTTCTCGGCTCGGCAGTTGATGACTTATCCTGCATAAATTAGTTCAGCTTTCAGTTGCATCGGTGGGCTGGAAAAGGTGGATACAGTCCTAGGAAAGAGTCTCCTAGGTCTGTATCCACCTTTTCCAGCCCACGGGAGCACCTGAAAGCTGAACAAATTTATGCAGGATAAGTCATCAACTGCCGAGCCGAGAAGTTCGTGACGAATCGAATTTACTGTAAATTCGCTCATCTCTAGAAGTAACCTCCAGAAGGTGACACTGTAGAGCAAGTTGTTTTCCTTTGGGAAATTATCTACTTTCCGTACTTTTTTTTTTTTTCCCCCAATTGAGAATTGCATGGCTTGTAAGACTCCATATGCCAGTTGTCAGGATATTTTCTAAAGGAGACAAACTGCTTCCTTAGTCCTATCAGGGAAATGCATGAAAGGGGTATTCCGGGATATTTATAAAAAAAATTTATTTGAAGTTAAAGGTAGTGTATTTTAAAATATAGTGCCTGTAGCGGTGTTTGGTTTGCAATTCTTATGTGATCTTTTCCCCAATGTTCATTTTTAGCAGCATGCAAAATGAGTGTTGTCTCTGTCTTTTCCCAGATTGCAGTGCGGCCTGAGACATTATATCACTAGTTAGGTGTTGAAAGGTAGCATGGCAGTGCTTCAATGGGTGGAGTGACTGCTGGGTGGGAGATCATCCTCCATAGGGCTGCATGGAATTGTAGTTTTAAGCTCAATACGCATGGAAGGGAGCCTAGATCTGCTGCAATGGGTGAGCTCACTGATCTGTGGGAGGGAGAAAAGTGACCTCACACTTACAAACAAGGGATCCTAGGACTTGTAGTTGGAGGGAAATAGCCATTTCCCAAAAAGAAAGCATCAGCCAACACAGCCATTTAGCCCCAAGACAAGCATGTGTCCTTCTTTAGCATGTCCATTACTGTCTGGCAGGTAAGTACTTAAATAAACTTATGTTGGATAACCCTTTAACCCCTTGGGGATGGAGGGTTTTTCCGTTTTTGCATTTTCGTTTTTTCCTCATTACCTTTTTAAAAATCATAACCCTTTAAATTTTGCACCTATAAATCCATATGATGGCTTATTTTTTGCGCCACGAATTCTACTTTGTAATGACATCAGTCATTTTACCCAAAAACTTATGGCGAAATGGAAATAAAATCATTGTGCGACAAAATTGAAGAAAAAACGCCATTTTGTAACTTTTGGGGGCTTCCGTTTCTATGCAGTACATTTTTCAGTAAAAATGACACCTTATTCTGTAGGTCCATACAATTAAAATGATACCCTACTTATATAGGTTTGATTTTGTCATACTTCTGGAAAAAATCATAACTACATGCAGGAAAATGTATACGTTTAAAATTGTCATCTTCTGATCCCTATAACTTTTTTATTTTTCAGCGTAAGGGGCGATTTGAGGGCTCATTTTTTGCGTCGTGATCTGAAGATTTAGCGGTACCATTTTTGTATTGTTCTGACTTTTTGATTGCTGTTTATTCATTTTTTCATGATATAAAAATTGACCAAAAATACGCTATTTTGGACTTTGGAATTTTTTTGCGCGTACGCCATTGACCGTGTGGTTTAATTAGTGATATATTTTTATATTTCGGACATTTCCACATGCGGCAATATCACATGTTTATTTTTATGGGAAAAGGGGGATGATTCAAACTTTTATTAGGGAAGGGATTAAATGATCTTTATTCACTTTTTTTTGCATAGGGGGCTATAACACTGCACACACTGATCTTTTACATTGATCAATGGTTTCTCATAGGAAACCATTGATCAATGATTCTGCCGCTTGACTGCTCATGCCTGGATCTCAGGCACTAAGCAGTCATTTGGCGATCGGACAACAGGAGGCAAGGTAAGGGACACTCCTCTTGTCCTAGAGCTGTTGGGGATGCCCGCGATTTCGCAGTGGCGATCCCGAACAGCCCCCTGAGTTAACCGGCAACGTTTTACTTTCACTTTAGACGCAGTGTTCAACTTTGAACGCCGCGTCTAAAGGGTTAATAGCGCGTGCTATTAACCACGGGTCCTGGTCGTTGCTAGGTGCTCGGCCCGACCCGCTATGATTCTAGACAGGAAGTGGGCGGAAGGCGTACAGGTAGACAAAGGATAGAAGATAAGATGTCTGATCGCGGGGGTCCCGCCACTGGGGACCCCTGCAATCTCTCCTGCAGCACCCACTTGTCATCAGCCTTACGGAATGAAGATCGCTCTGTGTCTGATGACTCATAATACAGGGTCCAGGGTATCATGGTGTCACGGCTCCGCCCCCTCATGACATCACACCCTGCCCCCTCAATGCGGGGGGTGTGACTGCAGCCACGCCCCCATAGACTTACATTAACTCCTTAACGGCGCAGGACGTATATTTACATCCTCCGCCGGCTCCCGCGATATGCCGATATGTCCCCGCGTCATATCGGGTCGGTCCCGGCGGCTATCAGCGGCCGGGACCCGCGGTGATGCCCTGTATTAACCCTTCAGACGCGGCGATCAAAGCTGACCGCCGCGTCTGAAGTGAAAGTGAAACTGGCTGCTCAGTTGGGCTGTTCGGGACCGCCGCGGTGAAATCGCAGCTTCCCGAACAGCTTACAGGACACCGGGAGGGCCCTTACCTGCCTCCTCGGTGTCCGATCGACAAATGACTGCTCCGTGCCTGAGATCCAGGCAGGAGCAGTCAAGCACCGATAACACTATGGGACCTATAACACTGCAAAAAAAAAAAGTAAAAAAAAAGTGTTAATAAAGGTCATTTAACCCCTTCCCTAATAAAAGTTTGAATCACCCCCCCTTTTCCCATAAAAAAAAATCAAACAGTGTAAATAAAAAAATATATAATCATATGTGGTATCGCCGCTTGCATAAATGTCCGAACTATAAAAATATATCATTAATTAAACCGCACGGTCAATGGCGTATGCGCAAAAAAATTCCAAAGTCCAAAAAAAGCGTATTTTTGGTCACTTTTCATACCATTAAAAAATGAATAAAAAGTGATCAAAAAGTCCGATCAAAACAAAAATCATACCGATAAAAACTTCAGATCACGGCGCAAGAAATGAGTCCTCATACCCCCCCATACGCATAAAAATAAAAAAGTTATAGGGGTCAGGAGATGACAATTTTAAACGTATAAATTTTCCTGCATGTAGTTAAGATTTTTTCCAGAAGTACCACAAAATCAAACCTATATAAGTAGGGCATTATTTTAACCGCATGTACCTACAGAATAATGATAAGGTGTAATTTTTACCGAAATATGCACTGCGTAGAAACGGAAGCCCCCAAAAGTTACAAAATTGTGTTTTTTCTTCGATTTTGTCGCACAGTGATTTTTTTTTTCCGTTTCGCCGTGAATTGTTGGGTAAAATGACTAATGTCACTGCAAAGAATTGGTGATGCGAAATATAAGCCATAATATGAATTTTTAGGTGGAAAATTGAAAGGGTTATGATTTTTAAAAGGTAAGGAGGAAAAACGAAAATGCAAAAACTGAAAAACCCTGAGTCCTTAAGGGGTTAAGGGGGCAGGGCATGACATAATGATGGGGCGGAGCATGACTTCATGATACTCTGGCCCCTGTATTGTGAGTCATCAGACACGAAGTGATCTTCATGGGTTCTGCAGGAGAGCTGTGGACCCCTGCAATCAGACATTTGGGATGTATAATGCTAATGCTGTAGAAGAAAACTAACCTATTTACTTGAATTCCCTGCGATTCACAGCATATCTAAAGAAAAATCCACAACAACTGCTGATTTATTGGAAATTTTGATTTCCCCTTTGACATAATGGGCAAATCCTGCAATAAATCCACAATGTTTTTGTCATATATATATATATATATATATATATATATATATATATATATATATATAATTACATGGTTCAGGTTTACCGTATATACTCGAGTATAAGCAGAGTTTTTCAACACGATTTTTCGTAGTTTTTGGGGTGAAATTAGGAGCCTCGGCTTATATTCGGGTTGGCTTATACTCGAGTATATACGGTAAAATCCCCACTGCATGGTCAATTTATGTGCAGATTTTTTATGTAGTGTTTGGACGAGATTTCTACAATGCCCATTCACTTTGTTGCTACTGTAATACAAAATCTAATACACTTTTCCAGTACTGTAAATGCTGCAAATTTTCGGCATGGAATTTATTTGCAGACAATCCTCAGCATTTATGGCACATACGGGAATACCATAAAGGAAGATATAACATTGTTTTGAAGTTTCTTGCTGAAAGGAGAAACTAGAATACAGGTATCCAGGGCCAAGTCTAGCTTTTCTGCTGATTGAGGCAAAAAATGAAATGTGCCCCTCTTGCTGTCCCCATTGAAAATCTAAGTAAGAAAGGTTTGCATGCAAAAAATATGCAGCAAAGTGGACTGTATACCTCCTGTATACTGCATTCTCCATGCTGACTGCCTTGCATTCTAAGTCTAGGCTGAGTCCAGCCTGTGCAGCTCATGGGGTCAAAAGATGCAACACAGTATGATTCATGGCCACTCCATGGAACATGTGGCCCCTTGGGATTCTGCAATCTGCCACCTGAGGAAAGATGCTCATCGCACCTCATGGCAAATACAACCCAGTGGGTATCTATAGACTCCCACCAATCAGACATTCTGGCATACTACCTGTCATAGTGCGAAAAAAAAGTGATATGTGACTCAGGACCCAATCCTGATCATGTGCATATAATTTTTATGTGTCTCGGACCTATATATCCAGAGATATAATCATTTATCTGCTGGTGAGTTACTTTTTCATTGTGCAGGCTGGAGGGGGCGTGTCAGTCTGTCTCCCTCACAGGAGCAAGCCTGTGCAGTCAGCCAATCAGTACTCTCTACTCTGTAACCCTTTCCTCTCTGGTTTTATGCTGTGTCATGTGTCAGAGGAAGATACTTGGAGCTTGCCTACAGTAATCAGAAGACAGTATGGTGAATTCATAACCGGATAAAATGTATAAATATAAGAATAGATCTTTATAAAATTAGTGCAAGGATTTTTTAGATAAAAGTACAGCATTTTTATGAATACATGTTCTATCTGTTTTATCTTCTCCTAGTAAAGCTGGTTGCTAATCAGCATAGCTGATACTATGTGTGTCATTCATCTTTCACAGACTCCTGAATGTCTGATCAACTTCTTTGTCATTCAGGAGTCCGAGAAAGCTTTGACTATTTCAGCATGCTGGGAGTTGTAGTTTAGTAACAACTGAAGCTGCAATGTTTGTAAATAACCGTGTTAGAGCAGTGTTGCCTCCAGCTGTTTTAAAACTACAGCTCCCAGCATGTCCACACATCCTTTATCTGTAGTTTTGCATACACAATAGAAATCTCCTATACTGGATACCGGTATGCTTTACGGCCGGTATCCAGTATGCTGTAAAATCTAGACTAGTCTGTCTGGCTAAAAGACAGACGACCCCTAGTGGTGGCTATTTTGAACTTGAATCTCAGGTGAAAATGTAAATTTTTTTCAACAGGTGTATATTGTGAAATGTCATATTATAATGAGTCCTGCAATGTATGAAAAGTTTTTAACAATGACAGTGCCTCTTTAAAGTAAAACTGGATAGCATATTTTTCTATTACATTATTATCTCCCACGTTCCCCACACTACTTGTTGCTTATTCTGGAAACTGCTGCTGCCCACTACATGGAGAAAGGCAACAGTTGCCCAAAACAAAGGTTATGTATCTATTTTATCTTATCATTTGAAAACAATTAATAAAAATGCAATGCACCCAAGACCTGACTCACTAGTCAGCTGATGACAGGGAGCCTGTCTGCTTCAATGGGTGGAGCAATTACTTGGTGGGAGAGAGATCAATCTGCAACTAATGCAAAAGCTGTAGGCACCCTGATTGAAAACCACAGGTCTTTTGGATGGATGCAGCTCATTTATGTTTTAATGGGTGGGGTGGCTGATGTGTGGGAGGAAGAATAATGGAATTTGGGGATTTGTAGGTAAAAATTCAAACAGGAAATACCAGTTCACAAAAAGCTAGCCACAGCATTATGGAAATCTCACAACATAGCCATTTAGCCCCAAGACAAGCGCAGATTCTTCCTAAGCATGTCCATTACTGTCTGCCAGGTACATACTAAAATCACCTTATGGTAGATAACCCCTTTAAGACATTCCTTTAAGGAGTAGACAACAAAAGAATTCCCTACTGCCCCTCATATTCAAACTACACAATGCTATTGCTTACACAGATTTTTTCTTAATTAGTTATTTTTTTTTGTCTGAATCAGGTAACTCTATAGCAAATAGCATGTCTTCTGTAATTTGACAGATGTGAGCGGATATTTGGCAAAAGAAATACAGTTGTATGTGTAAATAATCAGTTTAGTTATGGGCAGATCACAGTGAGAAGTGAAAGTATGCCAGGTATTCGGGCTGCTTTTCTCTGTAGTACCAGCTGGGAGCTTCAGCCTCAGTATAGGACTTGGTTTTCTAGGCACGTAGTAGGAACAGTGAGAGGCCTTCTGAAACATCTGTTGTTACTTGCACCCCATAAATTGTGTTTCACTTGCAACTTTTACAACAATAATATATTTCAAAAGAATGGGTGTCGTGGAAAACTATGCCACAAAGTAAGTTTTGGACAGTTTTATGAAACAGAAAATCTGGAGGGGAAGCTGAAAACTGTAAAATGAAGTTGTCATACCATACTGTAGAAAACTGTTGTAGGTATCAATCTCAATTTGTATGTTTGGTCACTAAATATTCATAGGACAAATATTTTTCAGCTTAACCACACTGAACGTCTGAATGTCAAGCTGTGTGACAGCTGGAAATGTCAAGCCATTTCACAAAAATAATACTAAAACCACAGGGGCACCAGACAGTACTAGTTTATTTCTTCATAAATTCCAACAACATCTTTCAGGTTGTGAAAGTGTCAACTTCTCATGTAGTCGTAGTCATGTACCTGTTGTAATCTGACATAAGGTTTGATGTGTGTAACAGAGGCAGCTAGCAAACAAGCATCAGATTGGAGGTAATTTTCTATTATGACAAAAATAAAATAAGAATTCATGGAAACCAGAGAATTGTTTTATATGATTTATCACCTGCACAACTTAAATATACCTCATTATATATTTTTACTTAATCACTTAATTCATTCCAATGTACAATGGACATATGAAGTGGGCTAAGGAGCTGAGCCCCATGCATAATAGGTGCCAGTATTTTCAGTTATATCCGATCACATCCATTTAACCCTTTTAAATACTAAGCTCAATAGTGACTGCAATATCAAGAAAGAATGAGCATGCTGGCCACTTCTGGCCTCCAATTGCCATTCCTCACTATTGTGGGGTGCCAATTGGTTGTCCAGGTGCCTTGTGTACACCTCCTGGACTTCCATGTTTGTACAACTATTACACACAGCTTCTGGAAAGGAGATCAGTAAAAGCAATATGCACTGCAATACATTAGTACTGAACTGTACGATACAAGCGACCCTTTGGGGAAAATGGAATATGTAAAAAAAAAAAAAAAAAGTAAAAAACAAAAGTTTCCACGTTTAAAAAAAAGCCTCATTATAACACCAGCGGTTGATGTCTGCTGGAGTACTGTGTGTCTTGCCACTCACCAGTCCTGAGCTGCATTCTCTGTTCCACATCTCCATTGTAGGCCCCAGGCTTCCTCCTCTGGAATCACTCCTGCTGTTTCAACCACTGCTGCTGTTCTCGCTCTGCCATCTAGGGGGCGTGCACGTGCACTGCATGTAACTTAAAGAAGAACTTCAGCCAAAATGAACTTTTCCACAGGATAGGGGATAAATAGCTGATCGCAGGGGGTCTGACCACTGGGAGCCCCATGATCTCCGGTACAGAACCCAGGCTGTCGGTTAAGGAACACTTCTCCACCGATTGCACACTTTCCATTCATTTCTGTGGGAGCGCTGGTGATGCCCAAGTGCTGTACTCTGGTCATTTCAGTGCTCCCATAGAAATGAATGGACTGCATGCCGTCTGCAGCACACACTCCTCACTAACAGCTGAGTCCAGTTCAAGAGATCGTGGGGGTCCAGCTGTCAGACCCCCCCCCCCCCCACGATCAGCTACTTATCCCCTATTCTATGGATAGGGAATAAGTTAGTTTTGGCTGGAGTTTACCTTTCATGGGGCTGTGCACACTTTTCTAAGTTTCCCACATATGTTTGCTCTGCCCATCTCCTGTTGCCTGAGCAATTGTGTTCTTTACTACAAGCAAAGGTGTCTGAATTCTATCCTGCTGATCCGTGTTCCTGACCTGTGCCTGCTTTTATAATGTTTCTTCTGTTTTATCCCATGTTACCTGGCTGATTCTCCAATGTATTATCTGAACTGTTGACCATGTCTGTGTTCTTATCATGCATGCACCACTTGGCTGCATCTGAGCTTCTCAGCTCTGCTGTGCTACAGACATCTCAGTGCTGATATAACACCTTTTCAGCTCTGCTTCTCTGCACTCTGCTGTGCTGTGCTACTACCAACTACAGCGTCAGCTCGCCCCTACTGCTGATATCCATGGTGTTTTGCACTAGTGCGTTCTGGCCTGCCTAGCCAGCTGTCACCTTATGGGTACCACTCTTGCAGTAGCAACCTGGTATCTCTCATAATTGATATTGCCATGTGCAGAAGTATTAAAATATGTTATTTATACTGCACGTTGAATACCATAAACAAATCCCCAAAAAACATGCATTTAAAAAATGATCAAGTGTTCTACTCAAAAAAAATGCTACCAATAAGGACTATTCACTCTACAAAAATGAGCACTTACACAGCATTTTAGATGGAAAAATAAAATAATAATAGCGAGTCTGGTATGGTTGACCAATCGTTGGCTGCAAACATTGCTGCGCAGTCAACAGAGGCCAAAGGAGGGACAAGGGAATCATTGATTCATGAGCAGCTTGAGATTTCAAAGGGGAGTTTATAATTTTAATATTATTATAATAGAACTACAGGGTATCTGATATCTTTCCAAAATTGGCAAACTCCTTTAAATCATACAAAAAAATATTTTTACAACAAAACATTTTTATAATGTCCCATGAAAAAAGGGGTACTCCAGTAGAATAATTTTTTTTCATATCAACTGGCTCCAGAAAGTTATACAGATTTGTAAAAATCTTAATCTTTCCAGTATTTATCAGCTGCTTTATGCTCTAATTCTTTTCTGTCTGACCACAGTGCTCTCTGCTGACACCTCTGTCTGTGTCAGGAACTGTCTGGGGTAGGAGCAAATCCCCATAGAAAACCTCTCCAGCTCTGGACAGTTCCTGACATGGACAGAGGTGTCAGCAGAGAGCACTATGGTCAGCCAGAAAATATTTGCATAACTTCCTCTGTAGTATACAGCAGCTGATAAGTACTGGTGGGATAAAGATTTTTAAACAGAAGTAATTTACAAATCTGTTTAACTTTCTGGAGCCAGTTGACATGAAAAAAAAAATGTTTTCCCACCGGAGTACCCCTTTAAATAAACTTTATGTTTATTTTTGTGTTGGACTATTTATATTTCAGATCTGTGCAAAAATATGATGCAAAGAACTGCTGTCTGTGCTGACTTCCTCTCTGTTGTATGGCCTTTGCAATTCACTTCCTTTCAAATTAGCAATTTAAGCAGTGTAGTCATATTATAAACTAAGCAGATAAGGATAGTTATCATAAAAATAAACACAACCGTTTTCCAACCAGCTGCAACCAATATACTTGCTAAGAGAGCAGAGAGCCCTTTTAAAGCTAGCTTTATCCCCTTTGAAATCGGCTATGATTTATTTAAAAAAAAAAATCTACATATCTACAGTGGTCCCTCAACATATGATATTAATTGGTTCCAGGAGAACCATCATATGTTGAAACCATCATATGTCGAGTACATATGTCTATGTAAAAATGGTAATTGGTTCTGGGGCCTCAGAATCATTGTATGTTGAATACATATCTCTATGGGAAACTGCTAATTGGTTCTGGGATGACCATTGTATGTGGAGTGTATGGGGAGTGTTTAACAAACCTGGGTGCCTCCAGCTGTTGCACAACTACAACTCCCAGCATGCATGTACAGCCATTGACTGTCTGGGCATGCTGGGAGTTATAGTTTTGCAACAGCTGGAGGCACACTGATAGGGAAACATTGATGTATGGGGTGTATAGTGTGTATATGTATTGTATGTGATGTGTGACATCGCATACAGTACTGTACAGTTCTTTAAATACCTTCAGGGGAGACAGAATGTCCTCCATTACTATCCTGCCGACTACAGCTCTATAGGAAAGGAAGGGGAGGGCAGCCAGCAGCTCATTGGATGAGGGGGGGGGGGGCTTACACAGAGCTCACAGAGCTCACAACAGGAGGCAGAACGGGGCACACGGGGACATTAAACAACTATCTGTCAGTTGGTGAAGTTGTCAGCGCTGTCAGATAGCTGTTTGTACGATGGCCCCGACACACAGCAGCATCATATGTCGAGGCTGCCTTCAACATACGATGGGCTCTGAGAGGCCATCATATGTTGAAATGATCATATGTCGGGGCCATCATAAGTCGAGGGGTCACTGTACTAGTATAACAAAAGCAGCACTCCGGTCAAAATGAATACATGTTAGGCTTTATTCATCAGATGCAGTGACGTTTGAAACGTCTTACACGGTCTTTGAAACGTTGCTGCATCTGATGAATAAAGCCTATACAGATAATGGCATTTAAAGGGGTATTTCACAGGATAGGGGATAATTAGCTGATTGCTGGGGGTCTGACGGCTGGGGCCCACCATGATCCCACGGGACCCGGTACTCAGTGAGGAGTGCGTGCTGCAGATGGCACACTCTCCTTTAATTTCAATGAAAGCGCCAAAAAGACCCAAGTCCAGCACTTGGGCATCATAGAAATGGATGGAGCACAAGCTGTCTACCGATAGTTGGCATGTGCTCCTCAGTTAGAGAGCCAGAGATCGTCCAGCAGTTGCATTCCCCCCCCCCCCCCACACACAAACAGCTACTTATCCCCTATCATGTGGATAGGGCATAAGTTAAAGGAGTACTTTGATGGAAAAAACATTTTTAAAATCAACTGGTGCCAGAAAAATAAACAAATTTGTATACAGTGGGGCAAAAAAAGTATTTAGTCAGCCACCAGTTGTGCAAGTTCTTCCATTTAAAAAGATGAGAAACGCCTGTAATTTCATCATAGGTATACCTCAACTATGAGACAGAATGAGAAAAAAAATCCATAAAATCACATTTTCTGATTTTTTTTTTTTTTAAAGATTTTGATTTGCAAATTATGGTGGAAAATAAGTATTTGGTCACCTACAAACAAGCAAGATTTCTGGCTCTCACAGACCTGTAACTTCTTTAAGAATCTCCTCTGACCATCACTCATTACCTGTATTAATGGCACCTGTTTGGACTTGTTATGAGTATAAAAGATACCTGTCCACAACCTCAAACAGTCACACTTAAAACTCCACTATGGTAAAGACCAAAGAGCTGTCGAAGGACACCAGAAACAAAATTGTAGACGTGCACCAGGCTGGGAAGACTGAATCTGCAATAGGCAAGCAGCTTGGTGTGCATAAATCAACTGTGGGAGCAATTATTAGAAAATGAAAGACATACAAGACCACTGATAATCTCCCTCGATCTGGGGCTCCACGCAAGATCTCACCCCGTGGTGTCAAAATGATCACAAGAACGGTGCGCAAAAATCCCAGAACCACATGGGGGGGGGGGGGGACCTACTGAATGACCTGCAGAGAGCTGGGACCAAAGTAAAAAAGGCTACCATCAGTAACACACTACGCCACCAGGGACTCAAATCATGCAGTGACAGATGTGTCCCCCTGCTCAAGCCAGCACATGTCCAGGCCCATCTGAAGTTTGCTAGAGAGCATTTGGATGATCCAGAAGAGAATTGGAAGAATGTCATATGGTCAGATGAAACCAATGTAGAACTTTTTGTTAAAAACTTAACTCGTCGTGTTTGGAGGAGAAATAATGCTGAGTTGCATCAAAAGAACACCATACCTACTGTGAAGCATTGGGTTGGAAACATCATTCTTTGGGGCTGTTTTTCCTGCTAAGGGACCAGGAGGACTGATCCATGAAAAGGAAAGAATGAAAGGGGCCATGTATCATGAGATTTTGAGTGAAAACCTCCTTCCATCAGCAAGAAAGGAGTTTTTTTTTATTGAAGATGAAACGTGGCTGGGTCTTTCAGAATGACAATGATCCCAAACACACTGCCCGGGCAACGAAGGAGTGGCTTCGTAAGAAGCATTTCAAGGTCCTGGAGTGGCCTAGCCAGTCTCCAGATCTCAATCCAATAGAAAACCTATGGAGGGAGTTGAAAGTCTGTGTTGCCCATCGACAGCCCCAATACATCACTGCTCTAGAGGAGATATGCATAGAGGAATGGGCCAAAATACCAGCAACAGTGTGTGAAAACTTTGCGAAGACTTACAGAAAACGTTTGACCTCTGTCATTGCCAACAAAGGGTATATAACAAAGTATTGAGATGAACATTTGTTATTGACCAAATACTTATTTTCCATCATCATTTGCAAATAAATTCTTTAAAAATTAGGTAATGTGATTTTATGGATTTTATTTTTTTTTTTCTCATTATGTCTCTCATAGTTGAGGTATACCTAAAATGAAAATGACAGGCCTCTCATCTTTTTAAGTGGGAGAACTTGCACAATTGGTGGCTAACTAAATACTTTTTTGCCCCACTGTATTACTTTTATTTAAAAAATGTAATCCTTCCAGTATTTATCAGCTGCTGTATGCTCCTCAGTAAGTTGTATTTCTTTCTGGAATTCTTTTCAGTCTGACCACAGTGCTCTCTGCTGACACCTTTGTCCATGTCAGGAACTGTCCAGAGTACAAGCAAATCCCCATTGCAAACCTCTCCTGCTCTAGACAGTTCCTGATATGGACAGAGGTGTCAGCAGAGAGCCCTGTGGTCAGACTCAAAACAATTCCAGAAAGAACTAAAACTTCCTGTGGAGCATACAGCAGCGGATAAGTACTGGAAGGATTAAGATTTTTAAATAGCAGTAGTTTACAAATCTGTTTTAACTTTGTGGCACGAGTTGATTTTAAAAAATGTGTATTCCACCGGAGTACCCATTTAACTTTCGCTGGAGTACTCTTAACAAATGCAGCAAAAAGCTTAGGTGAGGTGAGCTCTTGGCAAATATGTCAATGATTTTATCATTGTCACTCCTTATGCATAGTGCAACTTGCTCTTCAACTGCAACAAGCATCAGTGGTTCTAGGTTTTGTTATGAAAGTGATGATCTTAGTCTGGACTTCAAAATGTTCAACTTGGAAAGGCTCCTTACACATGTACACTGTGTATTGCTCAGTGTCAGTAAATATATGACAGGAACAGATTGTCATAGACCAATGAACATAGTCTGTACCAAGTCATTTAAAAGCACAGGATGCACAGTTTTTGCAGTGTCCTTCTTTATGGCAGCTAAAGATGTTGGCTCAGCTGGTGTGTTGATCTTCCATACCTGAATCTAATTGTTCACTCTCTTCACCATCACTTTCATCCAACACATCCTTGCGCATATTAATGTAACTAGACACACATGACATAGTGTAGAGCCACAGGGTCTATTTCTGGAATTTCTTTGCATATAACATCTAACTGAATTTTGTCTGAAGATACCAGTATTTCTTCAAACCGAATTGGATTAACCCCTTAAGGACCAATGACGTACCGGTACGTCATTGGTCCTGCTCTTCTGATATAACGCGGGGTTACACAGTAACCCCGCGTCATATCATGGCGGGCCCGGCGTCATAGTGAAGCCGGGACCCGCCTCTAATAGCGCGCAGCGCCGATCGCGGCGCCGCGCGCTATTAACCCTTTAGCCGCGCGCTCAAAGCTGAGCCGCGCGGCTAAAAGTGAAAGTGAAAGTTCCCGGCTAGCTCAGTCGGGCTGTTCGGGATAGCCGCGGCTAATCGCGGCATCCCGAACAGCTGACAGGACAGCGGGAGGGCCCCTTCCTGCCTCCTTGCTGTCCGATCGCCGAATGACTGCTCAGTGCCTGAGATCCAGGCCTGAGCAGTCATGCGGCAGAATCGTTGATCACTGGTTTCTTATGAGAAACCAGTGATCAACATAGAAGATCAGTGTGTGCAGTGTTATAGGTCCCTATGGGACCTATAACACTGCAAAAAAAAAGTGAAAAAAAAAAGTGAATAAAGATCATTTAACTCCTCCCCTATTAAAAGTTTGAATCACCCCCCTTTTCCAATAAAAAAAAAAACACAGTGTAAATAAAAATAAAAATAAACATATGTGGTATCACCGCGTGCGGAAATGTCCGAATTATAAAAATATATCATTAATTAAACCGCTCGGTCAATGGCGTGCGCGCAAAAAAATTCCAAAGTCCAAAATAGTGCATTTTTGGTCACTTTTTATATCATTTAAAAATGAATAAAAAGTCATCAATAAGTCCTATCAATGTAAAAATGGTACCGTTAAAAACTTCAGATCACGGCGCAAAAAATGAGCCCTCATACCGCCCCATACACGGAAAAATAAAAAAGTTATAGGGGTCAGAAGATGACAATTTTAAACGTATTAATTTTCCTGCATGTAGTTATGATTTTTTCCAAAAGTCCGACAAAATCAAACCTATATAAGTAGGGTATCATTATAATCGTATGGACCTACAGAATACATATCAGGTGTCATTTTTACCGAAAAATGTACTACGTAGAAACGGAAGCCCCCAAAAGTTACAAAACAGCGTTTTTTTTTTCAATTTTGTCGCACAATGATTTTTTTTCCCGCTTCACCATAGATTTTTGGGCAAAATAACTGACGTCATTACAAAGTAGAATTGGTGGCGCAAAAAATAAGCCATCATATGGATTTTTAGGTGTAAATTTGAAAGAGTTATGATTTTTTAAAGGCAAGGAGCAAAAAACGAAAATGCAAAAACGGAAAAACCTCCGGTCCTTAAGGGGTTAAAGGAGATATCCAGTGGTGACTCAGTGGTGAGCAACTTATCCCCACCCTACGGATAGGGGATAAGTTGCAGATCGCGGGGGGTCCGACCGCTGGGGCCCCCTGCGATCTCCTGTACGATCTCCGGAGCCCCGACAGCCCGCAGTAAGGGGGCGTGTTGACCTCCGCACGAGGCGGCGGCCGCCGACACGCCCCCTCAATACAACTCTATGGCAGAGCCGAAGCGCTGCCTTCGGCAATCTCCGGCTCTGCCATAGAGATGTATTGAGGGGGCGTGTCGGCCGCCGCCTCGTGCGGGGGTCGACACCCGCTATCTCGGCGGAGAGCCGGGGCCCCGTACAGAGAGATCGCAGGGGGCCCCAGCGGTCGGACCCCCCGCGATCTGCAACTTATCCCCTATCCTTAGGATAGGGGATAAGTTTTTCACCACTGGACTACCCCTTTAAACAAGAATATGGCTTGTAAAGTTCTCTGTGAGTGGAAAATCTTGACTTCCTACTCTATAACACTGTCAAGGATGGTATTATAGCAGGAAATGTCAACGTTTATTTTGTAATGGTGCCTTCTGCAGTTCTTAATTATCTTTGCTCAGAAGATAACTTATTCATACAGATGTCACTTGCCAACTTTTCATTCATAAAATCTATCAGTGCAGTTGTATACTGTCATACCCCAGCAAAGTTTTTAGATATCTAATTTAAAGTTTCACTGTCGTTAACAAAAACTTTTGATATAATGTAGATAATACTATTATATGTATATATGTTATATACATTGATTACATTTTTTTAAATATATTTTTGGGTGAAAAAATGCTATCCCTGCAGCTCTTGTCTGTGTGTCTCTATGAGGAGTCCAAATACAGGAAGTGAGGGCAGGACAAGTAGGGCTCTGCGCAGACTCCTGGCTTGTTAATCAGCCTGCTGTGTGAGCGTGTCATAGAGTCTCATTGCACAGAGCCAGGTTTGTCCACACACACTTCCTGTATTTGGATTTTTGTTAATGACAGGTACACTTTAAAGGCTTTACAGCATAATCTACCATTCTCCATTCCTGGATGAAGTCGAGGCCTTTTGATCGCAGTTAATCTGATACAGGGTTAGTGATGTCAAAAATGCGAACAAAGGTAAAAGCCACCAGGATGGTTTCAAACTTGAAACGATTCTCTCTTAATTTTAGAGCTTTGTGGTGAACAAAGGTTTTAAAACCAGGTGACTAACTTGTTTCAAAATCAGTATGAGGTCTGAACACATTTCTTTGGAATGATCCTTGTAGGTACCAAATATCTTTCAAAGTGCTCTTGCTCGGTTTGACCACCTTGTTTTTTTAATATGTTCCAACTTTTTAAGATTAGAGCTGCCAGTTTTTTTTTTCATCTGATCATCCCAGAGTTTCATCCCAGAGTTTCTTGTAAGAATCATACCATAAAAAAATGAATAAAAAGCGATCAAAAAGTCAGATTAAAACAAAAATGGTACCAATAAAAACTTCAGATCACAGCGTAAAAAATTATCCCTCATACCGCCCCGTACATGGAACAATAAAAGTTATAGGAGTCAGAAGATGACAATTTTAAACGTATACAATGTGTAGTTATAATCTTTTTCAGAAGTATGACAAAATCAAACCTATATAAGTAGGGTATCATTTTAATCGTATGGACCTACAGAATAAAGAGAAGATGTCATGTTTACCAAAAAAATTTACTGCGTAGAAACGGAAGCCCCCAAAAGTTACAAAATGGCAAATTTCTTCCATTTTACTGCACAATGATTTTTTTTCCATTTTGCCACAGATTTGTGGGTAAAAAGACTGATGTCATTACAAAGTAGAATTGGTGGCGCAAAAAAAAAAAATAAGCAATCATATAGATTTTTAGGTGCAAAATGGAAAGGGTTATGATTTTTAAAAGGTAAGGAGGAAAAAACTAAAACTAAAGTGCACAAAAGAGGGAAGGGGTTAAGGCGTTAAGGTCAAAATGGGCTTGGTCCTTAAATTACTAATGCAATAAAAAAAAAAAACACAGTTAAAGCTAGTAAATAAATCAGTTTAATACAGAATAAAGAGCACACAGTGGATAGAGAAAGCCTGAAAAGAAAAGATATTATAGATGTATAAGCTTATATTTTAGATGATTGGCTCAAAGAGAGGAACATACAGCTTGTGAGACAGAAGAATTGAGATGTTTCAGTGGTTGATGCCTTAAACTAAGCATAAGACAATGTAATTATTTAGTTGGCTTGGTGTTGGTAAGCTTGCATTCACATGGACTTCTAGACCCGTACCGTTCTTCTTCTGTCAAAAATAAAAATGGATAAAAAAAAAAGTGACAGGGATGCAAACTGATGTTATCCATTTGTATCCTTCAGGACCAAGCCCATTTTGGCCTTAAGGACCAGAGCGTTTTTTGCACATCTGACCACTGTCACTTTAAACATTAATAACTCTGGTATGCTTTTAGTTATCATTCTGATTCCGAGATTGCTTTTTCGTGACATATTCTACTTTAACTTAGTGGTAAAATTTTATGGTAACTTGCATCCTTTCCTTGTGAAAAATCCTAAAATTTGATGAAAAATTTGAAAATTTTGCATTTTTCTAACTTTGAAGCTCTCTGCTTGTAAGGAAAATGTATATTACAAATAAAAAAAAATTTTATTCACATATACAATATGTCTACTTTATGTCTGCATCATAAAAGTGACGAGTTTTTACTTTTGGAAGACACCAGAGGGCTTCAAAGTTCAGCAGCAATTTTCCAATTTTTCACAAAATTTTCAAACTCACTATTTTTCAGGGACCAGTTCAGGTTTGAAGTGGATTTGAAGGTTCTTCATATTAGAAATACCCCACAAAAGACCCCATTATAAAAACTGCACCCCCAAAGTATTCAAAATGACATTCAGTCATCATTTTAACCCTTTAGGTGTTTCACAGGAATAGAAGCAAAGTGAAGGAGAAAATTCACAATCTTCATTTTTTACACTCGCATGTTCTTGTAGACCCAATTTTTGAATTTTTACAAGGGGTAAAAGGAGAAAATGGATACTTATATTTGTAGCCCAATTTCTCTCGAGTAAGCACATACCTCATATGTCTATGTAAAGTGTTCGGCGGGCGCAGTAGAGGGCTCAGAAGGGAAAGAGCGACAAGGGGATTTTGGAGAGTAAGTTTTTCTGAAATGGTTTTTGGGGGGCATGTTGCATTTAGGAAGCCCCTATGGTGCCAGAACAGCAAAAAACCCTCACATGGCATACCATTTTGGAAACTAGACCCCTTGAGGAACATAACAAGGAATAAAGTGAGCCTTAATACCCCACAGGTGTTTCACGACTTTTGCATATGTAAAAAGAAAATTATTTTTTTTCACTAAAATGTGTTTCCCCCCAAATTTCACATTTTTCCAAGGGTTAATAGCAGGAAATACCCCCAATATTTGTAACCCCTTCTCTTCTGAGTATGGAGGTACCCCATAAGTTGACCTGAAGTGCACTATGGGCGAACTACAATGCTCAGAAGAGAAGGAGTCATATTTGGCTTTTTGAGAGCAAATTTTGCTCGGGGGGCATGTCTCATTTAGGAAGCCCCTATGGTGCCAGAACAGCAAAAAAAAACACATGGCATACCATTTTGGAAACTAGACCCCTTGAGGAATGTAATAAGGAATAAAGTGAGCCTTATTACCCCACAGGTGTTTCACGACTTTTGCATATGTAAAAAAAAAAAAAAAAAATTGCCACTAAAATGTGTGTTTCCCCCCAAATTTCAAATTTTTGCAAGGGTTAATAGCAGGAAATACCCCCCAATATTTGTAACCCCTTCTCTTCTGAGTATGGAGGTACCCCATAAGTTGACCTGAAGTGCACTATGGGCGAACTACAATGCTCAGAAGAGAAGGAGTCATATTTGGCTTTTTGAGAGCAAATTTTGCTCGGCGGGCATATCGCATTTAGGAAGCCCCTCTGGTGCCAGAACAGCAAAAAAAAAACACATGGCATACCATTTTGGAAACGAGACCCCTTGAGGAACGTAACAAGGGGTACAGTGAGCATTTGCCCCCCACTGGTGTCTGATAGATCTTTGGAACAGTGGGCTGTACAAGTTTTCATTTTCACGGACCACTGTTCCAAAGATCCGTCAGACACCTGTGGGGGGTAAATTCTCACTGCACCCCTCATTACATTCCGTGAGGGGTGTCGTTTCCGAAATGGGGTCACATGTGTTTTTTTTTTTTTTTTTTGCGTTTGTCAAAACCGCTGTAACAATCAGCCACCCCTGTGCAAATCACCTCAAATGTACATGGTGCGCTCTCCCTTCTGGGCCTTGTTGTGCGCCCCCAGAGCACTTTGCGCTCACATATGGGGTATCTCTGTAGTCGGGAGAAATTGCGTTACAAATTTTGGGGGGCTTTTTTTCCCTTTTACCTCTTGTGAAAATGTAAAGTATAGGGCAACATCAGCATGTTAGTGTAAAAAATTAAATTTTTTTACACTAACATTCTGGTGTAGACCCCAACATTTCCTTTTCATGAAGGGTTAAAGAAGAAAAAGCCCCCCAAACCTTATAACGTAATTTCTCCCGAGTACGGCGATACTCCATATGTCGCCCTAAACTGTTGCCTTGAAATACGACAGGGCTCCAAAGTGAGAGCGCCGTGCGCATTTGAGGCCTAAATTAGGGATTTGCATAGGGGTGGACATAGGGGTATTCTACGCCAGTGATTCCCAAACAGGGTGCCTCCAGCTGTTGCAAAACTCCCAGCATGCGTGGACAGTCAACGGCTGTCCGGCAATACTGGGAGTTGTTGTTTATCAACAGCTGGAGGCTCTGCTTTGGAAACAGTGGCGTACCGGACGTTCTTATTGGGGGAGGGGGGCTATGTAGGGGTATGTGTATATGTAGTGTTTTTAACTTTTTATTTTATTTTGTGTTAGTGTAGTGTAGTGTTTTTAGGGTACAGTCACATGGGCGGGGGATTACAGCGAGTTTCCCGGCGCAAAATTTGCTGCATCTCAAAATGCGAGAAACCCACTGTAAAAGCCTCGCCCATGTGAATGTACCCTGTACATTCACAGGGGGGGGGGGGGCTTGGGGGGTGCACCAGCTGTTGCAAAACCACAACTCCCAGCATGCATGGTCTGTTAGTGCATGCTGGGAGTTATAGTTTTGCAACAGCTGGAGGCACACAGGTTAGGAAACACTGAGTTAGAAACAGACAATGTTTCCCAACCAGTGTGTCTCCAGTTGTTGCAAAACTACAACTCCCAGCATGCCCAGACAGCTGAAGGGCATGCTGGGAGTTGTAGTTCGGCAACATCTGAAGGGCCAGATGTTGCTGAACTAAAACTCCCAGCATGCCTGGACAGTCAGTGCATGCTAGGAGTTGTAGTTTTGCAACAGCTGGAAGAGCACAGATTGGAGACCATTATACAATGGTCTCCAAACTGGGGCCCTCCAGATGTTGCAAAACTACAACTCCCAGCATGCCCAGACAGCCAAAGGCTGTCTAGGCATGCTGGGAGTTGTAGTTTTCAGACTCCTAGAAGCAGCAGTGAAGATCTTCACTGCTGCTTCCGAGGACCATGTACTTACCTGCCGGTCCCGTCGCTGCTCGTCCACGTGGCCGATCCTGCCGCTGCTCCTCTGTCCCGCCAGGTAAGTCCGCCGGTCCCCTGATGTTCCCCTCCTATGCCGCAGGTCCCCGCGAGCCCCCGCAGCCATCGTCCCCCATTCTGCCCGACTTCCAGGGGCGGGCAGTGCGGGGGATCTGAACTTTCACCCCAGATCACTGTGATTGGTCCACAGGGACCAATCACAGTGATCGCTGACCAGGACCATCAATGGATGGTCCTGGGGGTGAAGCAGAAGTTGTCCCCTGCTGGAAACAGCGGGACTTCTGCCAGTTAACCCGTGCGATGCTGCGCATCGCCGGGTTAACTGAATGTCATTTATAAACGCCGGGATGCGCGAACGCACTGCACAACCCGGCGTTTATATATGACATTCTGCGGGAAGGGGTTAATAGACCAAAGAAAAATGCTCAGAAGTAAAAACGGATCAAAAAGCGGATTGAAAAAAAACGGATGTAAAAGGATGACATTAAAGGCTCAGCCATTTTCCATAGACTTCAATGTTAAATTTACTGTATCTGTTTTTTCTTCCGTTATTTTGATGGGAGAAAAAATACTGCATGCACCATCTTTTCTCCCATAAAAAATGGAAATGAGAGCAGACAGGTGCAAACGGATGTAAAAGGATTATAAAAAAAATCCCATTGACATCAATGGGATTATTTTACAACCGTTTGTAATCCGTTTACAAGCAGCAACAACGAAACCTAAATGGGTGAAAAAAACGGGCCAGCCAGCCGTGTGAACGCACCAAAGGTAGGGAGATTTACAGATTGCAAGAATAAATGAACCATAAGGTTAACACTCTATTTTGCTACATGGTCAATTTGGCTGTTGAAAGTTTCAGTTGACAATAATACTTCTAAAGCTGGGATCACATCATGACCACTGGGAATGTTTGAAATAGTCCACTAAATTAGAGCACAAAATGAACAACTATTGCTTGATTCCCATAAAAAAAGTAATGCATACAGCAGAGTATATTTTATTTTGTATATGGTTGTATTGAAATGCATAGATGATACTCTTTTTTTGTACAATTGTGGATACAATATCTGCATGCCGATAGGACACCCTTTCAGTATGTTTGAATATTATATTCCATAGTTACACCAGTGTATACACCAAACATGTACCACTGGAATGGTATGCCTTCTGCTTAAAGGGGTTTATAAAAACTACCCAGCTTTTGTCTCTTCTTGTCATGTGCATTACAACTGTAAAACACATGCTTTACAAGCTCTGAGTCTTTCTCCTACTGTGCAGGCTCATGAAAAATGTGTAAAGGAAAAGGAGCAGCCAAATAGGAGTACTAGAACCATGGGGTCCATGAAAAAAGGGGGCTTGATGAAGGTAGACATAACCTTCATTAACCCCTTAACGATGAAGGACGTATATTTACGTCCTCCGCCGGCTCCCACGATATGCCGCGGGGTCGTTCCCGGTGGCTATCAACGTCCGGGACCCGCGGCTAATACAGGACATCACCGATCGCGGTGATCCCCTGTATTAACCCTTCAGACGCGGCGATCAAAGCTGACCGCCGCGTCTGAAGTGAAAGTAACCCGGCTGCTCAGTCGGGCTGTTCGGGACCGCCGCTGTGAAATCACAGCGTCCCGAACAGCTTACAGGACACCGGGAGGGCCCTTACCTGCCTCCTCGGTGTCCGATCGAGGAATGACTGCTCCGTGCCTGAGATCCAGGCAGGAGCAGTCAAGCGCCGATAATACTGATCACAGGCGTGTTAATACACGCCAGTGATCAGCATGAGAGATCAGTGTGTGCAGTGTTATACACTGCAAAAAAAAAAGTTAAAAAAAGTGTTAATAAAGGTCATTTAACCCCTTCCCTAATAAAAGTTTGAATCACCCCCCTTTTCCCATAAAAAAATAAAATAAAACAGTATAAATAAAAATAAACATATGTGGTATTGCCGCGTGCGCAAATGTCCGAACTATAAAAATATATTGTTAATTAAACCGCACGGTCAATGGCGTACACGTAAAAAAATTCCAAAGTCCAAAAAAGCTTATTTTTGGTCACTTTTTATACCATTAAAAAATCAATATAAAGTGATCAAAAAGTCCCATCAAAACTTAAATGGTACCGATAAAAACTTCAGATCACGGCGCAAAAAATGAGTCCTCATACCGCCCTGTACGTGGAAAAATAAAAAAAGTTATAGGGGTCAGAATAGGACATTTTTAAACGTATACATTTTCCTGCATGTAGTTATGATTTTTTCCAGAAGTACGACAAAATGAAATCTATAAAAGTAGGGTACCATTTTAACCGTATGGACCTACAGAATAATGATAAGGTGTAATTTTTACCGAAATATGCACTGCGTAGAAACGGAAGCCCCCAAAAGTTACAAAATGGCGTTTTTTTCTTCGATTTTGTCGCACAATGATTTTTTTTTCCGTTTCGTCATGAATTTTTGGGTAAAATTACTAATGTCACTGCAAAGTAGAATTGGTGACACAAACAATAAGCCATAATATGGATTTTTAGGTGGAAAATTGAAAGGGTTATGATTTTTAAAAGGTAAGGACTGAAAAACTGAAAAACCCTGCGTCCTTAAAGGGGTACTCCGCCCCAGGACATCTTATGCCCTATTCAAAGGATAGGGGATAAGATGTCAGATCGCCACGGTCCCGCTGCTGGGGACCCCTGGGGTCGCGGCTGCGGCACCCCGCTGTCATCACTGCACAGAGCGAGTTCGCTCTGCACGTAATGACGGGCAATACAGGGGCCGGAGCATCGTTACGTCACGGCTCCGCCCCTCGTGACATCACGGCCCGCCCCCTCAATACAAGTCTATGGGAGGGGGCGTGGCGGTCGTGGCGGTCATGAGGGGGGGAGCCATGATGTCACGCTGCTCTTTCCCCTGTATCGCCCATCATTACGCACAGAGCGAACTCGCTCTGTGCTGCAATGATAGCGCAGTGCCTTTGGATAGGGGATAAGATGTCTAGGGGTGGAGTACCCCTTTAAGGGGTTAAAGAGGTTGTCCAGGAAAAAAATAACTTATCCTCTATCTATAGGATGGGGAATTAGTGTCTGCCGATCAGTCGGACCCCTCAAGATCTCCAGAACGGGGCCCTGATCTAAGCTCTCAGAAAGAGCACACACTGCAGATGGTACGTCATCCATTCTTTTTTTTCTGCACTCTTATAGAAATGAATGGAGTCTTTTTCTCTGAGAGCTGGGGCCCTATACTGGACAACCCCTTTAAATAGTTTTTTATTTAATAGGTGATCTGGTAGGGGTACTACTGTGGAAAACTTTCTTTTTTTTTTAATCAACTGGTGCCAGAAAGTTAAGCAGATTTGTAAATCACTTCTATTAAAAAATCTTAATCCTTCCAGTACTTTTTAGGGGCTGTATACTAAAGAGAAATCCAAAAAAGAAATGCACTTCCTGTGATGTCCTGACCACAGTGCTCTCTGCTGACCTCTACTGTCCATTTTAGGAACTGGAGAAAATCCCCATAGCAAACATATGCTTCTCTGGACAGTTCTAAAATGGACAACAGAGGTCAGCAGAGAGCACTGTGGTCAAGACATCACAGGAAATGCATTTCTTTTTGCATTTCTCTTTAGTATACAGCCCCTAAAAAGTACTGGAAGGTTTAAGAATTTTTAATAGAAGTGATATATAAATCTGTTTAACCTTCTGGCACCAGTTGATTTAAAAAAAAAAAAAGTTTTCCACGGTAGTACCCCTTTAAGACTCTGACCTCTTGTTAAAACTATTAGGTATTGGAAGATTTGCAGAGTCAGGCATGTGATCACATGACTAATTTAGAGTAATAAAACACATGGATGCAGATGTGCTAGAATGAAACAAATTACACTGTAGGACTAGTGATGTGATGGTGAGCTTGCATGATATAGGAAAAAAATATATATATATTTTAATAATAATAACCCGGAGTTCTTCTTTTAGCCACTTTCCCCTTAACTTGGTGATATCACAATGTAAACCCATTACAAATATTGTGGTGACCAAATGTTTCCTATCCACTTTAAGGATGCTTTTCCTCATGATACCAATCATTTTAAATGTATTGACTAAGCTATAAAGCAAATACCATAGTATTTTGTTACAAAAAAAATCACCAATGTGTGAAATGAGATCTTTATATGTCATGTCTAACAGAGCTATAACCTAATGACTTATGTCTGCACTACAAGATGAAAACCACAAAGAGATCTATGGATGACAACAACGCGGGTTTCTTACTGCCTTGAATATAATTTATTTCAGCAAGTTTTTACAGGCATCTGAATGAAATAGAGCTTTTCTGGAGCAAAGAACAGTGATTCTATTGGGAATGATTGCAGATTTTCTCCCTCGAAGCTCTGTCTTCGGTACATGAGCCAATATTGCAGCTTGTCCAACAAGGACTAATGTTTGGGGGGTTGACTATGAGGTCTGATTGGATTACAAGTAGGGAAATCATATTTTGCTGTGACTATTTCCACAGTGACACTTCAAAGCTTACTGCTGTGAAACATGCAGTGACTGATATTGAAATTTCCACTTTCCAGAGTGATGTGATTATTGCAACGATTAAATTGCAAGGTAAATGATGTGCCAGGAATACACATAAATATGAGTTTGTCATTGTGTTACAGCATCAAAATCAACCCCTCAACAATGCTTGGTCTGGAATATTTGATTTCTGGTTATTTCATTACATTTCAGTTACATTTCAGGACAAAAAATCTTACATTTTCACCCAGTATACTAGTCACATGACATCACTAGTGTTTTATCACCGTGATCTGATTTTTTAATAAAAATTAAAACACCTGTAAAATCTCTGAAATTCTGTATCCGTAATTTAATTAAATTTTTTTGCACAATCTTAGCATGTAAGCAGCTGCATTTAATATATGTGCATAGAGCTCCAGAAGAGTTGGTGCATCAATGTCAAAAGAAACGCTAAGGTTGTGTTCACATGGCATAATTTCTGCACGGAATTCTGCATGAAAATTCTACATGAATTTATAGCCAATTTACTACAATAGAATTGCTGCAGCGGAAATTCTGCTGTGTGAATGGGACAGCCGAATCCCATTGAAGTGAATTGGCTATAAATTCATGCAGAATTCCGTGCAGAAATTCTGGCGTGTGAACATGTACTGGTCCAGAGATTGAGCGGTTTGTAAGGTGCCCTTTAAGTATACTCACTGAGGTACTAGAAAATGGGAAAGAGCCGTCACTGAAGGGTTTGGGTAGAGGAGATGGTTTATATAGGAATGGCTTTGGCCAGGTGTGTTTGCATGGGAAGAAGTTGGAGAATGACTTTTTTTTCCCCCAAGCCATGTTGCTGGAGAGGAGTGTGAAAGTGAAGAGACACATGAAAGCTGTTTATTTAAAGGGGTACTCCACTGGAAAACATTTTCATTTAAATCAACTGGTGCCAGAAAGTTGAACAGATTTGTAAATGACTTCTATTAAAAAAATCTTAATCCTTCCAATACTTATCAGTTGCTATATGATCCACAGGAAGTTTTAATTTTGAACCTAAAATTCCATATGATGGCTTATTTTTTGCACCACCAATTCTACTTTGCAGTGACATTGGTCATTTTACCAAAAAATCTACCGCGAAACGGAAAAAAAATGATTGTTCGACAAAATTGAAGAAAAAATGCCATTTTGTAACTTTAGGGGGCTTCCGTTTCTACGCAGTGCATTTTTCGGTAAAAATGACACCTTATCTTTATTCTGTAGGTCCATATGGTTAAAATTATACCCAACTTATAAAGGTTTAATTTTGTCGTACTTCTGAAAAAAAAATCATAACTGCATGCAAGAAAATTTATATGTTAAAAATTGTCATCTTCTGACCCTATAACTTTTTTTTTTTTGCGTATGGGCTGGTATTAGGGCTCATTTTGTGCGCCGTGATCTGAAGATTTTATCGGTACCATTGTTGTATTCATCAGACTTTTTTATCGCTTTTTATTCATTTTTTCATGATATAAAAAGTGACCAAAAATACACTTTTTTGGACTTTGGAATTTTTTGCGCGTACGCCATTGACCGTGAGGTTTAATTAACGATATATTTTTATAAATTGGACACTTCCGCACGCGGTGATACCATATATGTTTCTTTTTATTTTTATTTACACTGGGTTTTTTTTATGGGAAAAGGGGGTGATTCAAACTTTTCACTTTTTTTTTTCACTTTTTTTTTTTTGCAGTGTTATAGCTCCCATAGGGGGCTATAACACTGCACATACTGATCTTTTACACTGATCCCTGCAAAGCCATAGCTTTGCATTGATCAGTGTTATAGGTGGTCGATTGCTCAAGCCTGGATCGCTCAAGCCTGGAGACGCGACGGAGGCAGGTAAGGGGACCTCCGCTCGCGTCCTAGCTGATTGGGACATCGAGATTTTATAGCGATGGTCCCGATCAGCCTGACTGAGCTGCCGGGAAGCTTACACTTTCATTTTAGACGCGGCGATCAACTTTGATCACTGCGTCTAAAGGGTTAATAGCACGCGGCACAACGATCGGTGCTGCACACTATTAGCCCAGGGTCCCGGCTATCATTAGCCGCCGGGACCGGCCCGGTATGACGCGGGGTCATATACCGACCCGGTATGACGCAGGGTTATATACCGGGACTGGGCGCAGGGCGTACAGGTACGCCCCGCGTCCTTAAGAGGTTAAAGGAGTACAGGGAAAACATATTTTTTCTTAATCAACTGGTGCCAGAAAGTTAAACAGAGATGTAAATTACTTCTGTTTAAAAATCTTTCAGTACTTATCAGCTGCTGTATACTACAGAGGAAGTTGTATTTCTTTCTAGAGTTCTTTTCAGTCTCACCACAGTGCTCTCTGCTGACACCCCTGTCCATGTCAGGAACTGTCCAGAGCAGGAGAAATTCCTCATAGCAACCCTATCTTGCTCTGGGCAGTTCTGGACCTCTGGACAGAGGTGTCAGCAGAGAGCACTGTGGTCAGAGAGAAAAGAAATTCAAAAAGAAAAGAACTTCCTGTGAAGCATACAGCAGCTCATAAGTACTGGAAGGATTAAGATATTTAAATAGAAGTAATTTACAAATCTGATTAACTTTCTGGCACTAGTTGATTAAAAAATAAATTTCCACCGGAGTACCCCTTTAATGGCAAGGACTGCTGCAGAACACTCCTTGGCAGCGGACATGCAGACAAACAGGAGGAGGAGAAGACACTTGGGGGGGGATTCTTCTTTGGAAGAATCCAACGCTGCTGGACAAGCCTTTGGAAAAGGATGCTCTGTATGCTGTAAGATCTGTAAGCTGTACTGGGCTAGAGTAAGAGTTCATTCAAATCAGCTGTACAGTAGCAGTATACATTTTCAATTTGAAAACCATATACATTGACCTACAATACAAAAACGGGCATCTGGGGAGACTATAGCAGTGCTTGTACTACTACCCCCATCATGGAACAGAGTCTGTTCCATGTTGGGGGTAGTAGTATAGGGGCTGAGACCCGCCACACCTCTCCGCTCCCCAGCAATGTATATTTCAAAATCTGAACTTCATATTCAAATACCCCACTGGGAATCCTGAATCGCCAGCACAGAGAGGCAGCAGCGTAGCGTGGGTTGTCAGCACCCGAGGCAAGGCAAGTAATTTGCGCCCCCTAACCCGTGGATTTTAGCACTCGAGTCTCTTCCACTAGATTAGTTAAAGAAAACCTTACCCCCTAAGCACATGTATTGTTTGTTATGAAAATACTGATAAATAAATTAAAGGTTGCTAGACCCACTGGCTTACATCAACTTATGTTGAGCTGGAGCAGCTACAGATGGATCGAAATCTCGTCACTGTTGAACCAACCAAACTTCAATCCATCTGGTAAGCTCAACATGTCAGTCTTGACCTGCAGACCGGGAACATCCCAAAGAAACTTCAGTTTTGGAGATGCTCTGCTAGCACTACACAGCCAGCCCACTGAGCCCAGTACTACTCCAGTCAGTCCTGACTCCTGTCACTCGTGACTCCTACCTTTTTTTTCACCGGCTGTCCCGGACCTGATCACAGCAGTCAGCATGCTAGGTTTTCTCCTCCAGGTCCTCCTAGGTTTTCCTCCTGCAGCGTCTGTCACCACTGGCTCCCTCTCTCCTCTCTGGCCTGTGTCACCTGCCTGCCGCCGCTGCCAGCTTCTTCTTGCTGCTGCCTGGGCTGATCTGGTGTGCTTCTCTCCTGCGCTCAGCGCTGCGCTGGGCGGCCGCTGCACTGTCCCTCCCACAGAAAGTCCCTCGCTCTCTCTTCGCACCCACCGCACGCCTGGCACCCCCCCCCCCCACCCTCCACAGTGGGCGGCGACTCAGCGGCTCGGACCGGATTCGCACAGTAAGCACTGCAGAGAGAGTGAGTGAGCCAGGTAGGGGCAGAGAGCTGCGAGTGCGAGCGCGCCTCCCCCAGATGTTGCGCCCGGTGCGGCCGCCCCCCCCCTGCACCCCCCACGCTACGCCACTGCAGAGAGGCCATAGTTCCATTCACTGCATTGCCTGGATATAGTAATTCCACACACTGCACTGCCTGCATATAGTAGTTCCACATACTGTGCTGACTGGATAAAGTAGTTTCACACACTGCGCCCTCATTACTTAATAGTGCCCATTAGAAAGGATTGTGCCATCCAGTGTCCCTAGTACCTAACCTGCACTGGTGACCAGTAATAATGTAATAGAGACTCACTGCTCCACACATGGTAAATAGCAGCTACCAACAGGGCTTTTATTTATTGTTACCCAGCTTTCCCAGACTCCGGACAAATCCTGCTAAATGCACTAAAAAACATTTGTGTACACGAGTCTGGGAAAGCTGGGTGACAGCTGCAAAGGGCCATATTTATAGCCACCAAACATTCCCAGGTAGAGATCAGGGTCCAGGTGATATGTTAATTTTTTATTCACATTGAAGGATCACTGATGGGATTAAGGAAGTGGAAGCAGATGAGTGCAGATAGGTGTTAGGAGAAAGTGACCTGAGAGATCTCTCTCCCCCCCCCCCCCCCCCCCCCCCATGTCCTCATAGATTTATTACCAGCAGTATACTACAGTTTTACGTCCGGTCAGGAAACCGCATACGGGTCAAAGATGAGCCGACCAGAATCACCGTTTGACTCCGTTCGGCTCATTAAAGTAAATGGAGTTCAGCGCTGGTCCGGCTGGGGTACGGGAGAGCTTGGCTTGCCCCTCCCCCAGCCGGATCCGGCACCCGTAATGTAAAAACAAAGTGTGAATGCAGATAGATAAATCTGTCACCACACAGACAGCCCCAGTAGAGACACAAACTCCCAGTGGTGATAGCAGTGAACCTGCATCAACTAAAAAAGAAAAAAAAAATATATATATATATAATGTCCTTCCTTTATATTTCCCTTTCCATTTGAATACATTTCTGGCTTTGGCTTAAAAACTGCAGGGACAGTACTCCAAAGAACACCAGAAAAAAACTTGTCTGGACACCACTGGATCCCACTTTAAATTTTTTTAATTCAGGGCCTCTTCAAGAAAGGAAGATAGCAGCTGCATGGATTAGGAGGGGGTTATGAGGGATGTCAGCACCGAATATCTGCCTTTCCTTCATAGCTTTGCATCGCAATATATGAGAGGCTGCTTTGCTAGAGAACCGCCAGGTGATCCTTTGGGTAGATTATTACAGATAGTGTTTAAAGAAACTAAATTAGGCTACATTCACACTGCCGGTTGTCTCTGGCAGTGTGAAACCTTATTTTATCATCGAGAAAAGCCAGAGAAAAAATAGTGCCTGCACAGTCTTTTCCCCCGGCTTTTCTCTCTGAAATTAATGGCGCCCGACTGACCCTATTGACTATAATGGGGTCCATCGGGACCCGTTATTACCCTTCAAAATTACGGCCGTCAACTGCCAAAAAAAAAAGAAAAAGTGAGTTTGACCTCTACCAGCAGTGTGAAAGGGGCTTTAGGTGCATGTTTGGAAAAAGAATTCCTGGATTGAGTTTAAAATACTGTCCAACCTTGTGTTTGATTTTGAATGTCTTGTCCAAAGTTGGGTTAGATGCGTGCACCCCCTGGACTCTGGGTTTCTGTAATTACAAACTGACTGATTTATATAAACTTCAAGGTTATTTTTTTTAACTCTGTTTTATTGATTTTTCTAATATTTTTGAATAAACGCGATATCATTAAGCTAAAACACCAAGGTAAAGAGGCATTGATGGGTAGCGCAGTACCCAAGGTGCCAAAAAAATTTATAAAAAAAACATAAGTAAGAAGTGACATGTTGTCAGTAGTTTCGGAGTCCTGAACACAACCACCCCCCCCCCCCCCCCACACACACACACACTTTCATACTCACATTCTCACATAAAAAAGGGGGGGAATTCAAGGCTCTAATAGATGGGAAAGAGGGGGATCCAGTTTCTTCATCAATTCTCTAAAAATGCTAATTTTAAAGGACTTTCCACAGCTCTCTACTGAAAATGTGCTTACCCTGTGAAAGTTGTAGAGTCAATACTCTTATATTTCAAACATAGGGAATAGGTCTGGTACCATCTTGAGTACATACAAAATCCTGTGGTAAGTAAAGAAAAGTGGGAACAGGATATTGATTTATTAACAATTGAGCATTGGGAATAAGTGTTATGAGCATGTCACATATGGGCAGGGAAGAGTGAAGCCCTGAACTCACCCGCTCCCACTTGCCCTGCCTACTTGCGTACCCACCCTAAATGATGGGTACACAACCAGGGTGACAGCCCCTGCCTGAATTTAGGCAAAATTTTTTTGCCTAAAGTCTACCTGCGTGTTATATGCCGATAAGCCGCTGCAGTTCAATGATTTAAAGCGGGCGCTTTAAATCAATGAACTGCAGCGGCTTTGCAGGTGCAGAGACCACCACCGCTACCGGCTTCTCTGCCCATGCCTGTCCTGGGGTCTAGAGCCCTGCTGCCGGCCCTTCTCTCCCCCTGGCTATCTGTGCCGCTGCCCGTTCTCTCCCCCTGAATATCGGTGCTGGTGCCCCATTGCCGGCGCCGATAGCCAGGAGGAGAGAAGCGGCGCCGGCAATGGGGCAGCGGTGCCGATAGCCAGGGGAAGAGAAGCGGCGCTGGCAATGGGGCAGCGGCGCCGGCAGACAGGGGGAGAGAAGGGCCGCTGCCCCGTTGCCTCCCCCATCCCTGGTTGTATAATTACCTGTTGCCGGGGTCGGGTCCGCGTTGCTTCAGGCCTCCGGTGTGCATCCCCTGCGTCGTTGCTATATGCTGCGAGACGCAATGACGTCGCTCGTCATTGCGCCGTGCAGTGCATAGCAATGCCCCTTCTCTCCCCCTGGCTATCGCCGCCGCTGCCCCATTGCCGGTGCCGCTTCTCTCCCCCTGGCTATCGGTGCCGGCAATGGGGCGCCGGCACCGATAGTCAGGGGGAGAGAACGGGCAGTGGCGCAGATGGCCATCGGGAGAGAAGTGGCGGCACCGGGGCTCTAGACCCCAGGAAAGCCAGGGGGAGAGAAGCGGGCAGCGACTGCCCCTCTCCCCCTGTCTTTCCTGGGGGTGTAACGACGTACACGCATGCACACACACACCCTCA